>NW_028258217.1:0-89305 GCF_053883595.1 Heterocephalus glaber | reverse complement strand
ATTGACAGTATTGGATGACAAGTATTGATGGAGAAATAAAGGAATTCTCTTTCAAGGGGCTGGTAGATACATAAATCATCCAATTTAATAGGAATGTCAGTAACATGAACACATGTATACCCTATGAGCAAAATTTTATTCCACTTCTGAATATTTGAATTTTTTTTCTTTTTTCATATTTATTGCTTTCCCTTCCTTGCTTCGCCCCTCCCCTTTCCCTTCCCCTTTGGACTTTTCTTCCTATTTCACATGATCTGTTATACACTTTGATCCTTATTTACACTTTCAGTCCTTATTTACGCTTTCAGTTTCTCACACCAGAGAAACTATTTGGTATTTACACATGTGTGTCCTATTTATTTCACCAAGATTATGGCCTCAGTGTGCATCCATTTAGCTATAAATGTCTCTAGTTTATCATTCTTGATGGCTGAGTAGTATGCCATTTTATTTAAAAAGCACATCTTCTTTATCCAATCTATTAGTTTATGTCTATGAGAAGTCATGCATAAAAAGTTCATAGATGTTTTACTCATCATAGACAAAGTTAGGTGCAAAGAAGGAGGGCATAAATGATAGAATATACATCAAATTACACAAGGGACTATCACACAGCACTAAGAAAAACCAAATTGCTGATACCAATTACCAGATGAATGAGTCTTACAGAAAAATGTTGAATGAAAGACAGTACATTAGATGACTAACTAAATCATTTGCATGAATTCCAAAACCAGCAAAACTAATCTGTATAGTAGAGTATGGAATGTCAGGAAATGACATGAAGGGCTTTATGAGTGCTAGAATATTTTAGATTTTGATCTAGGTGGTAGTAAATAAATAAATATATATATACACACATATATATGCTTTACTTAATATTTGTATACTTGATACGAATAATTCTTATACAGAAAAATGAAAGAATATCAGAAGCAGACTCTGAAAGTAATAATATGTATCAGACACTGAAGTGATGTGAAATATATAGTTTAAAGAACAATCTCTGTATTTATAGAGCATCTGGTCTTCTCCGGGCAGCTGTAACTAAGCCTGCATTGCTCCGTCTCTAAACTTGACATGCCCAGAGTCAGAGAGGACAACACAGCGATTGCTGATCTTCAGAGGAATATTTAAACCCCACCTGGCAGCACTCATCTTTCTCTTCAGGGGAAAGTTTGTTGAGAGTACTTCAGTGGAGAGCCACTGTACTATGAGGTCTCATCAGAACTAGTGAAAGTTGGGCATTTATATAAAGCAAATGTTTCCAATCCTTACCTGACAGTCTAAATCATCATGCTTAGGGGACAGCCATTTGCCATTTAGAATCTCCACAAAAGACTTGCAGCCAAGCTGAGCAGCAATGCCCTAAGAAACATTTGCTATAGATGAGAATGTCTAAGACCTCCTGAGCATTTGGCACGGCAATTAAGGGCAATGCCCTCAACATCACTTTGCCCTTTCCTTCACCATGGCAGGATGATGTTATTAGCATCCTCAGTCTATAAAAGAAAGATTTTCCCCTACAGAAGTGTAAAAGCATACCCAAGAACATGAGGATAGCAAGTGACCAGAAAGGGATTCCATCTCCAGTCTACTCATCAAAAAACAAAACAACAAAACAAAACAAAACAAAACTGTTAGATTGTGCTGCCTCAAAGATAAATTAAAATGCGGTGGGTTTATTATTTTAAATCACCAACCCTATGAATTTGCTTAGCCTACTTTATGAAAGTGGGATGGACATTAGAGTCACTTCTACCAGATGTTAGAATTCTCCACTCTTTCTTCATAAGCATATAAAAAGTGAGAAGAAATCAGACGTTGGCCACACTGGGCACTCTCATTCAAAGAACCACAACTGTGCTGAATTTAAAGAGGACAGAAGGTGGAAAAACCTACTGCTTCACCCCTAACGTGTGGCAAGGAGTAATTTTCCCATTTATTTAAATTTGCAAACTACAGAAAACTGTATGGTCATAAACAATATCCATACAGGAACAATATGCCTGCTTTAGATTCCTGGCTCTCCTACTTTGTTTCTGAATAATACTGGATGAATCACTTACCTCTATCACCCTTGGATTAAAATGGAGATGAGAGTAATATCAGTACCCACCTCATGGCATTATATTTGAATTTATACTATATATACATAATATATGGGTCACAATATGTGACAGATTTATGGTGATGATATGTGCAAATTTAACAGATTTTTTTGGAGAATATTCATATTATACACATAGCATTTTATTTTATTATCTTCTATAGCTCTGTAACTTAAACCTATGAGAAAAAATTACCAATTTAGTATAAAATTTTGTTAAAAGAGCATCTGTACTTGGTAATGCTTTTTGTGCTGCTGCTCTTTATTGTTTTGGGATACACAGCCCTTCATGACACTAAAAAGAAGGGACAGAAATAGCCAAAATTAAAGCTATATCAAAGCTTATGCTACAAAATCTCATTAAAAATCTAGGTGTTACCTTCATGTGCTTCTTTGTTGATATCTCCTTATATCATTTTTTGTTTGCATCAAGAAAGTGAGAAATAATCAACCCCCAACTGTGTAAGGTTAAGAGAACTAAAACAACTTAAATTCCATTCTGTTGGCTATTTGCATTTAAATCAGTATGAGGGATTACATTGTTAGGATTCATTACACACTCATCACTTCTCAATTATTTGAGGAAAGATCCTGTGTTGGGGGGAGCTCACTCCTTCACTTGTCTGCATGCCTGTTTCCTCAGCCAAGATGAACAAATATATTTGGTCTATCTTTGAATCACTAAATTTCTGTTAAATTCTCTCATCCAGAAATATGCCATAGTTTACAAAAACATAGTGAGCTAGAAAATTTAAAGAGATGAAAATAAACTCAGCTATAATAAACTGGCTTGAATTATTGGTGAAAGTGATGACAATCTGTGAAAATGAGTGTGAGCCTGAATCTAACATTAATGGAACCTGCAATGTGCTTGTGTGAGTGAGCCTTACAATTTATTGAATAAAGAGCAGGTATTGGTCTCTGAAGTTCTATGAAACTATGAATATTGTGAGTCAGGAGTTAGTATGTGTGCAAAGATATGTAATATGGCTCTGTTTGGATGTCACTTGTATTAAATTTGTTCTTTCCTGCTAAGGAAAAAATAAATATATAATTCTAAAATGTGGCAGCAAGTAATAGAAATGATTTACTCCTGTCAGAATTCTTGTATCAGAGTAACAGCAAAGTTTGAAAATGTGGAAAATAATATGTTATTGGGAAAACAAACTCCGAATATTAAAGGCCTCTCAGGTGGCAGGAGAATTAGGATGTTTAAATCATCCAAAAGACGGTCAAATAATTACTGATATTGATGTAAGTCTCTATGAGTTACTATTATCCTATCTTCTATAGCTGAAAGCTCTTGGTCCACTTTTTGTCTGGTTTTTCTAATGCAGCTACAGGTTGATTGCTTGATATTTTGTATGTGATCTTCCTGGGAAACCAGATATGTCTTTTGCTTTGGAGTTGGGTGGAAATACAACAAAATTTTAATATTACCACTTTCCTCATTCTCACGTATTTACCTGGACTAGAAAATGATCACCTGCTTACTAGAATTGTGCACCCAAACACACATGGGTGTGCACACACACACACATACACGCATACACACTCAACTTCTGTTATTTCAGAGCAATTTAAGACTAAATCTGACTATTCATCACACACATTTCTGAACTGTCCTCTGTTGCTTCCAACAGCAGAAGTAATTATAAGTTCCCTGTGTTTCATCACTTGGCTTTATCTGTCAAAATATTGTTTTAAAACTTATAGACATGCTGTTTTTAAGTCTCTCTGAAGCCCAGTCGAGGCCTTTGTGTAGACCCTGTTATGGCTGTGCCTTTTTTCTTTGCTCTCTGGGAGAGAAAGAGAGTGTGGGTACCCGCCAAAGAGCTAGGCAAGAACTTCAATAACTCCCACAGAAGAAGCCTGTAGGGAGTTTGTATTTTTGGCCATGAATCCAGGGCTTTCATTTTAAGTTTCAGGGTGCATCATGCAGCTGAGCACTGATTGAATGGGGGCGCTGGAGGCTCTAGGGATCAAGCTGTGACATTTTTCCAAGCCCAAACGCTGCTCCCAGTTATTACCGCACAGCCCTTGCTGACTGCTACTTCAGGGAAACACGGGGAGAAGGGGGTTGTGCTTCCTAGCGTGGGTGGTCGAATAAACTCTTTTAGCAGCAGCAGTTGGTCTATTTAGCCTGAAAAAGAGACCCCCAGCAGCCCCCAAAGTGCTAAAAAAAATACTATCAATTTAAAAAATACATATTGTATTTCCTAAAAGACCGCAAGAGTGAGTGCTGAGCATTGCTTCACAGTATTACCAGCTGCTAAATGAGGCAGTCACATGCAGCCAAGCGGGAATTGTCCTGTAACCAGGAGAATTTCTAGCTCTCCCATCACTCTACCTTTCTCTTAGGGGAAGAGAGAAAAAAGTCTGAGCCAAACAAAAAGTAGCAACAGAAAAGGAAAAAAAAAGAAAGAAAGAAAGAAAGAAAGAAAGAAAGAAAGAAAGAAAGAAAGAAAGAAAGAAAGAAAGAAAGAAAGAAAGAAAGAAAGAAAAGAAGGAAGGAAGGAAAGAAAGAAAGAAGGGAAGAAAACCCCACAAGGTAGTTTAGAAAAAATTTACTGACTAGGACCACCAAAATTTAGCAATCTTGATGGTTATCACATGGTTGTCAGATACCTATTTTTGTTTTTACTTAAAGGGATGGCTAACCTCCACATATAAGACTTACATTTAGATAGGGATTAGATAGGGATTGGATCTTTGAATTCATTTAGGAGGTTGGTTATCAGAACTTTTCTTTTCTATTGATGTTAACTAGGTTTTAAAATATTGTCTCATAGTATCAAAACCTATATACTATGTCATTCTACTGAAGTCTACATTATTTTAAGATATCTTTGACTCTTAGTCATATTTAATTAATGTATATAGGCACTTCAACCACCATACTAAATTAAGGGATTGGATTTTTTATCCATACAACCAGATACTCAAGGGTCACAGCAATTTGCAGGTGACATTTATGGGTAGATGGACTAATGATATCTTAACCCCAGACACTTGAAATAAAATGCATTCCACATGTAAAGGGTAGTATGTGAAATAAATAATTTTTCTAGCACAGTTAAGAAAAACTCTCACATATTGGGGAATTCAGAGATATACCCAGCCTCAGAAATTTCTAACAATAGGACATAATCAACTATGCTCTGAAAATCTTAAATGGAAAATTCCAGAGATAAATATATAAATTTTAAATTGCCATCATTCTGAGTAATGGGAAGAACTCATTTCATGCTATTCTGTCATCCCTGGAACAGAAATCTTCTCATTGTGCAGCATATCCACACTGTACATGCTGCTTGCCTGTCAAGAGTCATGATGATCAGATTAACTCTCAAGATATCACCAGGCTTGGATATAGGATGCAGTGACACCCATGGTATCAGGGAATTAACTGCCCTGATGTTAATGAGAGACTGTTGTACTGAAATGGAATTATGCTTTAGTATCTCCAGGAATCATGTTGTTTTTAGAACCCAGACATGCTGCACAAATGTAGTTTACAAACTCACATAAAAGGAATAACATGATTGGAAAATGGCAGCTACAAGATTTTCCTACAGTGGCCCTCTATTTACACATTCTCTGGTAGTCTACATTTGCCATAGTCTCCATTTCTACTACACTTCCCAATGTTTATATTACTCCAACTTTAGCACTTGGATGCCCTACTTCTCAGTTCCTAATCTATAACTTTATCTCCTATTACAACCTTCTTCACTCCTTTTGACATGAGGTACTGAACCCTTAGCTTTGAGTCAGGTAAAGACATCTATAGCTGGCCTTCAAAGTTTTCTTATCTTCTCTTGAAGCCTTCCAGAGTAAAGTGTGCCCTTACATTTTTAAAACTTTCTCTTTTCCTGTTTCTGATCTTAGGATTCAAGAGTCTAATTCTTGGGCTGGGGATTTAGCTCAGTGGTTCCGGTGCCTGCCTCTCAAGCACAAGGTCCCGAGTTCGATCTCCAGTACCAAAAAAAAAAAAAACCAAAGAGTCTAATTCTTTATCATTTTCTTCCATTTGAAGTCTTACAAAATATGCATAATTCATGTTCCACTTGACAATTTTTTGTGTTTAAAGCTTGCTTTCTTATTCTGACTCTGTTCATGAGTCATAATCAACATTAATATCTTCAACTACAATTTCCTTGAGCTTCTCTTACAATGGGGATTTGGAATGAAAGACTGAACTCTAGCAGGTGAGAGCATATTCATCTTTCATATGAATACTGTTATTCTACCTCAAATTTTATTCATTGTTTCAGAAATTAAATTATGCAAAGGAGCTGAAAATAAACTAAACTCATTAAACTGTTTTCATAGTAACCTTCATTAGTATGATATCACCCTCAGTGTATAGCTTCTTTACAAATTTATTCTTATTTATTAGAATATAAAATTAAAAAGTGCAGATTTTTAAAAAAATCTTTTAAATCTACATTCTCTTATTTAATATATTGACTATATCTCTAATACTGTATAATATTTTAAATGTGATCTATTTATATCACATATTTTTAATCAATATTTATAAATATTTATTAAATATATATATTTTATGTGTTGGCAATGTATTTACATTAATAAGACCTAACCCTTAAAAGACTTTAGAACTATAAACTCCATGAGGGAGGGGCTGTGCTTGGCATGTTCCCCACTTTGACACTGAGTTCCAGCACTATTCTTGGACAGATCAAGTATGTGAAGACCTGCGAATCAATGACTGTCTATTGAAACAAAAAAACAGGAACATAAACAATGAATATGATATATTGTAACAAATATCAATCTAACATCTATCAAAACTACCATTAGCACAATTACGGAGTCTACACCTTACTGCTAGAACCTTTGCTTTACCTTTCATTTATTTTCTCTGAACACTTCCAGTAAATTACATTTAATCCACCAGACTCACCAGGAAATTAAGCACCTGGTAAATACAAGATTTATTGTGTCCAAATTACTCTGAAAAACTGGACTCTTTATATTCAAGTTTAGACTACTTGTTTTAGAAATTTAAAAAACAAATTTTAGCTGGGGATTTAGCTCAGTGGCACAATGCCTGCCTCACAAGTGCAAGGTCATGAGTTTGATCCCCGGCTTAAAAAAAAAATTAAATAAATATATAAATTTTAAAACATTACCTGAAGATTCTGCTCTTATGCCCAAGCCAGTGAAGGTTGTATAGGATCAAATCAGTGAAGAGAGATATTATTTTTACAATAATGGGTGGAACTGAATTTAAGAATGAAAGTAGACCATTTTGAGTCAGAAGCTAAACAAGGTGAACTGAAGGAGAGGCAGAAGTAGTGTTAAATGTCTGGCATTCATTCACATGAAGATTCTTCATGCTTAAAGTACTGTATGAAGGGATGACAGAAAATATATGATGTTATCTCTCCTAGCTGAAACTGTCTTGATTTCTAAGTGATCATGAATTTGATCTATATAGGATTGAAATTTTAAAAATATATTTTCAGTTATTTCCAAACCAGTCTTGATGAGTCTACTGATAAATCTGATCCTTTTTGGGTAAAGCAGGACAATATTTATTTTTACTATTAAGCCATAGGACACATCCATTGGGCCATATTCAAAGAAGCTTTTATTATTAAATCTTATTCTACACGTTTTACATTAGAGATGACCTTTAATATTTTTGTGTCAAGAGTACACATTTTTCTTATCTAGAGTAATAATTAATGAAATATTTATAGCAAAATTAAATCTAAATAACTATATCATTTTAGAATGTAATAACTATATAATTCTAAAATTTCACTTGGCTTGTATTATACTTTGCCTAATTTTTGAAGCAAACTTTTGAAGATATATTTTAGTTTGAAAGTAATCCTGTTGTATGAAACTGCCTTGTAAGAAATTTATTTAACATAGAACTATTGAGAAACATCTCAAAATGAATTTATTTTGTTATTACAGTGGCTTTGTTAAGTGGTTGATCCTTTTCTCCAGTATAAATCATTCATAAGGCCCAATTTAAATAAGAATAGTAATAATAAAAATGATAAACATTACAGATTTTCTGTGGTTGAATCAGGATGGACTGGAACAGAAAATTGCCATCCATCCAAAGTATCAAGCTCACATTCTTTCTATAGTTCTGAAACAGGTCTAACAATGCTCCCATAGAAGATTTCAGTTACATACAAAGAATCGACCAAGGAAGGACTGCTTCAGTATTTACAGTCTCTGGGCTTGTTACCTTTCTTTGTGTCTTCTTGACTTTGAGATTTCATGGGTCACTCAGGTGAAAGTGACCTTTCCACTGACCAGTGTCAAAACACCTAACCAGTATTTTGGTAGTAGTCTCCAAAACCACCATGATTTGATGACAGCTATTTTATTTTGTTGACCCCTCAAAACACAGAGAATAGACCCATTCAGATGTCAAGTGCCTGTTGATAAAGGCCAGCTTAGTTATGAGTGCTTGTACTTTAAACTGCTCTGAACAGATTTATTCTTCCATTAGATGAAAATGTTCAAGTATTTTTTAACGTGTACTATAAAAACAGTTCTTGTAATAAAATTATAATTCCTCAAAATCTATTGTGTTTCAAGGTTGACCTAAGTAGGCAATATTTTTCATTAAAGATAAATACAGTGTTCTCAATCAATAACATTTCTCAATTTCATATGATTGTACAATAATATAAGATAAAATTATTTGAGCAACAGCCCTATTAGACAATAGTAGTTCAGTGCCTCTTAGAATTTATGCTTAAGAAACATTTATTGTTGTTTTACAGAAGGTTCATTAGATAATTTCCTAGAAATATTTAGTTGTAATGTTTCATTTATTGTGATAGTCTAAAAGAAATTCTCAATGGATTATGACAGGAAGTTCATAAAGTTAATTTCCCATGATGAATGTAATCATTATATACTGCAAACATATACTAATAAAAACTTAAAATTTTAAAAATAAATTTAATTAGGTGAAAGATGAGGTGATTTTTTTATATGTGGAATAATTTAAGTATATTCATGCTTAAAGAAAGAAAAATTTTATAAACTTGAAAATATCTACTGATATTAAAATTCTGTACTATTTTCTCAGCTACTTTACTTAAATTAATTTATGATTTACTTATAAGTAATCATTGTAAATTACTCTGAAATTAGAGCTTTTTCCAAATGTATCTAATCATTGTGCTGATTAATCAATACTGTGTCTCAATAATGTATTTTATTTTAACATTTAAGAGTTTTTCAGTGATTGTTTATTTTCTGTAGTTGAACACATTTGTTATTTCTTATTTGTTTCTGTTGGCCATAAGTGAAGTAATTTTATCTACATTATTTAGTACCATATTCCTGCTAAGTTTCTGTATCTCATCTGAAAAATCACATGTTATAGTGAAATTATTTTCCTTGTAACATTTTAAAGGAAGATTTGTGATAAAAGAATTAGAGATGCCCCATAAAGCAATTCCTCATAAAGCAATTCCTCACTATTTGGAAAATATTTAACCGTATTTTTAGTTTCAGTTTAATGCTACATAAATTCTAAAGAATTACCGCTGTTCTCCATATTTAAGATTTCCGCCAGACTGCTAAGCTTTAGAGGATAAGAGACAAGAGATATCTCCATATATAGGATGAAAATGTATCTCCATAATAGGATGAATATCGCTATTGAATTGTATGTCTTCCTTTGCTCACATTAAACTTTATACTAATATGTGAGAAAAAGACAGCAACATTTCAAGGGAGTGACATACAATAAAAGGTAAAGGCCATTCATTGGCCAATAGATATACACTATGCCATAAAGTCCATTGTGCAGTTGGTCCTGGTTACAATTTTATTTCTGCCTCCTATTAGCTCTGCTACTTTAGATAAATTATTCAAATTCTTTGTTAATAAGGTAACGAGCAATATATTCACAATTAAGATTTGTACTTGACTGCTGTTTACAGATTTGCACTTTTTATTTTATTATATAATTGTTTAAAATATTACTTAAATTAATTGGTCTTTCAATTTGTTGGCTATCTCCAAAAGTCATTCAAATGGAAACTTTACTTTAGGCATTTAAGAAAAATGTTTAAATGTAAACTCTTTTAAAGTCCATCTAGTCAGTTGCTGAATAGTAGGAAGGGAGTTGGATTTAGATATTTTCTAGAGGAAGGAAATAATAAAAAATTGGAAGGGATGTTGAGAATAGAATCTAAGACGACTTAGGTACATCATTAAAATGAATCAGGAAGCATGAAACTTCTATAAAGGATCAGAGAGTAGATAGATACTTGCGACTTTGAGAGCCCTAAGGTCTCTGGGCCCAGGGCAAAATTCTGCCTTTACAGTAAGAAAACAACCTAAACTAACAATGTGTAAATGAATGAGTGTGGCTATGTTTCCTTAACACTTTATCTACAAGTAAACTATGTACTGCAATTAAAAATGAACTAAGATTAATAATATCAACAGGAATGGCACAAAAGGAAAAGGGAATTACAGAAGGAGGGAAGGAGAAAGGAGAGGAAGGGATTAAAACAAAAGAAACAAACTGCATTATGTATGTGTACCAACTCCCTAAGATGACTGTAAAATGCATGTATTGCAAACATATAATAATAAAATTTAAAAATTAAACCAAAAAATCAAAATAAAACTTTATGTACAAAATAGGAAATTCTCAGTTTGGGCCTGCAGTAAGTTGTAGTTTACTTACCAATGTAATAAATCATTGAGTACCACAAAAAGGGAGGAGCCTTTTCTTTAATCAACCGCCATCTTTCATCATGGTATTTTAATGCCACTAGGTTACTTGGACATTTGAAGATGGGAATCAAGCAAGTAATTGTGGGGAGCGGTGTCAGCCAAAAAGCTTCATTTTAATTTTACCCTTTGTTATAAATAGCCAGGAGACTATGTAATGGGGAACCCTGTCTCCACTAACTCCGATGTTTCCCTTTAGAGTTTGCCCTAGCAACAAGGTGAACCTTCTGTAACCCCAGGAAACAAAGTAGCCCATGAGGGCGAGGAGTGTCTAGAAAACTAGCAAACAACGAAGCAGGTGTTTTGGATAAAGGTAGTGGTTAATGACCTAACTCACTGAGTGTATAAAAGAGAGGTGAAAATAAACTTGCTTACTCGGTCTTGGGAGCCCTCCCGACTCTGTCTCTTCTCTTGATTTTTCTCAGTCCTCCTTTCCCCCATTCAGGAACCTTTCGACTGGTGACGGCTGGTCTGTCACAACTAATAAAGAAAGTTAAAGAACTGTAAGACAGAAATAAAATAGACTCAAGTACATCTGATAAGAATGTACTAGACCCTTGAAGAAGTCAGTTTGACACTACTAATAGTTTTAGCTTAAATTTTCTTACAAGACTGTGAAAAAATTTGACAGAACTTTACAGAATGTCAATTGATTTCATAATTATACACTTGATAATACACATAATTTAGCAAACTTTTAAGTATCCAAAATGAATATATATCATTTAACCAGTTTGTTTGTATGTATATAATTTTCATGTGTACTTTTTGAAAGTGTAAAATGTTTATTATATACGTGCACTTAATTTCTTAATTTTATCACTACCTTCTACATTTACATGTAATATATTCAACTTCTCAGGTGCCTAATTGACATCATTTCACTATTTTACAGATTATTGTCATATCTTTACTTTAAAATGTGTTTATCAAAGCAGTAATACTACTACATATAATTTGTTCTATTCCATTGCTCTCTCTTATAGTCTGAAATTAGCCTCATGATTCAGGGTAGCAAATATTTCATCTAGCATCAAGGACTAAAAGAATGTCCATAAAAACCAACTAAGTACATTAGACATGATGATAAAATGTTTGAGGATCCTGTGTTTCTTTCCATGAGTGCAACTGAAGTGATTATGGCCTAGTCTATTTATTGTCTTCCTGAGTTCACCAGAAGCATTTATCAAAGTAGGGCTACCCTCACATTAATGGGAAAATGTTCACATATCATATGAAAACAAGCCAAGGAAGACATTTTATTCTTTAGAGAAGAGACAAATACATGAAGGCCAATTTTATTCCTTAAACTACATGTTGTCTATGATATCATTACTATTATTAAGCATTTATTGGATACCATCAATATAGACACTCAGCACTTCATCAGTGCTGATGGAACATTTTGTCACAAAAATAACTTCTGCTTAATGTAGGTGGAATATAGTGTTCTTGACAAAAAAAATGTTCAGCAAGGTCCCTTTAGCACACTCTTTACTGTTAATCAGTGGCTCATAGAATAAAACTGACCAAGCGTGTGGTAGCAGTTGTTCCGTCTTTCATTAATTTTAGCTTTTAGCATTTCTCAGTTTCATTAACCAACATATGTCCCGCTCTCTGCTCTGACTTTGCATATTATTTCTGACTTGCTCCATAGGAACTCTTACACTTTATTCTCACTTGAATATACATTTTCATGCTCTTCTTTTAGGGCATGAATTTGGCAATACATAAAGAAAAACTTGTGTGATCTACATGAGGTTAGTTGCCCTAAAATGCTGTGTGTTTGTTGACTCCCATGCCAAACTAATGACTACTCTTTCAGGTGTTTATGGATGAGGGAACGCCTCTGAAATAGCATAGTACATGTAACATATACTTTAAAAAGTTTTGCCTTTAGAATCTTGTCCTTCCATTAAGTAGAAAAACAAACATTTTTGACACAGCACAAAGAATATTGAGTTGAATTTTTAGGCCAGAAATGATAAATTAATTATTTAAAGTGATATTTGAACATACTAGAAACATACTTAGATGTACCTAACAATATCTTGCATTCTGCCTAAACTAATAGTGACAAAACTGTACCTTTGCTTAAACACATGCTATAAGAATTATTTTTATATTATTTGCCTTTAAACATATAACCCTTGCAATATTCAAAATTTAGTTTCATTTTTCCTTTGACTTTAATGCTACATTGTAAGATCCTCCTCTGTGTGACCCTTATCAACCCTCCCATCAGCGACAGATTTGTCACCGAATTCTCCAGAGCTGATCTCTTTTCTCTAAGGAGGCAGATGTTCACTTCTTACAATCTTTTGCCTCAAGCACTGACAACTAGAAAACTTGCTTCTAATGTGGTTACAAATCTTGATCCAGCTGGTGACTTTTCAACAATGAAGGTTACTATGAGCCCCACGGTAGCACGTACAATTGAAACCCTGCTCTGCAGTACTTTAGGCTCCATCTGGCAGCCCTTTAACCCTTATTCTGGGCCAAGCTCTGACCCAGAAGCATACGCCTGCTATGAAGTGTAGTACATGTACGTCCCTGTGTATATGTATCATTTTGTCTCAATCTCCAACTTGTCTCATATATATATCAAGATATCAAATAAAAACAATTTATTTATGCATTCATTCTTTATTTTAAAGAATTTCTTACCTACTTAGTTTTACACAGTTTAATTCATAAATGTACAATTCATTTTAAGCTTCAGCATAACCTTGTTCAGATGGAAAACACACTGACATTTATCAAATCCTAATTATCTTTGTAACACTTTAAGGAATGTGTTTGTTATAACTTTCATCATAAACTATTAAATTGCAAGAAAATGAATGGCAACTTAAACACAATTAGTACAAGTAAAGTTTTAGCTTTTTTGCAGCCGATGTTTGTCTTTCAAAAAATATAGAGTATAAATGCCTTTTTTCATATAAACATATTTAAAGTTGAATTAAAATTTATTTTCAAATTACTTTAAAGTTCAAACTAATGCAAATAAATTTAGATCATATATATGAGTGGCGTTTTTATTCTTAGGAAAATAATGTTTGAATCTGAAATATTATTAAAGCCTCATTATAATCATACATTCTTTGGGATCATTCCTGAGTGTCAATTACTTTATACATTAAAAATCCAGAATCTATTTACTTATATGTATATAAATACTATATTAGTTTTTTTTTACACCAAGGCACAGATTGAGGCAAAACATTGGAAGAAAAACTAATGGAAATTTCTAGCCATGTAAGTCTTGGAAATACAGAAAAATAGTGGATGAAGAAAAGAAATTGCTTTTTTAATGTTATGGTTTTTATGTTGGAGACTGTGCTTCTCCAAAACATTGTAATCTTTATCACTATTAGAAATTACCTATCTGTATGTTTTTATTCCTTTCATGTTCTTATAATAAGAAATTTTATACTTTCCACTGTGGATGAAAATAAAAAGGAAAACAATGTGTGTTTAAGACAGGTGTTGCATGCAGTATGTATATAAATACTTTAGTAGTTCTTTGACACAGCATGAACAGAGTAAGTAATTCATCATACTGCTAGGGAAGTACTAAGGAATATGTCACAGCCAAGTTAATTTGGCCATTGAAAAATTAACAATAGATTATGAATATGTGTGCTACAGGTAATTAATAAAGAAAACTGCCTGAGGATTCTTTCTGCTGTGAAGGATATTGGCTAAATTATTTTTTGCTACCAGAACTTCTTTAAGGTTTTTTTCCCCATAAGGAGCTAAAACATATTATCTGCTATTTAGCAAAGAACTTTGTTTTTCTCTATAATATTTGATAGTGTCAGACAATTCTGGCTTTCTGACTCAGATCTGAATCATTGATCATTTCTTTCTGGATAAAACATTCAAGGCATTTTCTTCTGGTTTTTTAATCCACAGTACATTATAGTTTTTCATGGTGACTATAATGTTTGATAGGAAATAAAAGCAAAAAGAAACTAATGAGTTTTCTTTTCTTTTACAGTTAAAATATATTCTTTCCCAATTCAAGGAAAAAAAGACATTAAATTATTTCCTTTCAGATTTTTTTAGATGAGTGTATAATAAATATAGACATGCTTATGAAGCATTATTTTATGTTATCTTTTCATATCACAGATCAGATTTTTCAATTTATTAATAGGATGTTTTTGAAAAAATATCAATATCAAATTTTCTCCTTTAAAATTTTGTTATAATCCTATTGCTCATAAAGATTTCTTGAAATTTTAAAATATATATTAAATTTTATTTTATTGACATTCACTTTTAATTTATACTATGAAATTAATATCATAGAACAAACTAATGTAAAATTTAACATTTTAGTTGTTTATATAAGAATCATGAAATGGAATAATGTCACTTAAATATTCTTCTGAAAGCAAAAGTCTTAAGCCATATATATTTTAAACTATGTTCCTTTCTATTATCCCAGTGGACAAATTTTCTTTTTTACCTATATTTAAAAGAGAACCTAAGACAAGAGCTAACAATTATTAGGTGTCATTAGCTGCCATATTCTTCTGATGCTGCCTTTTAAATAAAGGAATGGTGAGATTCTGTCTTCTTTCATTTAGGCAGCTTTGAACTCATCATTTGTAAACCAATGATAGAAAAATTTAAATAGCCTACATTTATGTTTTATGTTAGATGAACAAATAAAATGTACCTATATTTAAAAGTATATAGATGCTAGATTTGTCAATTACAATTGAATCAAAGTTTTAAAACTTCTGCACTGCAAAAGAAGTAATTTTTTTAACATGGAGAGAAAACCTACAAAATGGCAGTAAATCTTTGCCAGCTACTCTTCTGACAGAGGATTATTATCCAGAATACTTGTAGAACTTAAAGAACTTAACATTCCAAAAAATCAAATAATCCAATCAATGAACAAATGAATGGAATAGACACTTCTCAAAAGAATAAGAGCAAATGGCCAATAGCTATATGAAAATATGTTCAACATCTTTAACCATCAGAGAAATGTAAATCAAAACTACATTGAGATTCTACCTCACCCTAGTCAGAATGGCTATCATCAAGAACACAAAAAACAATAAGTGCAATAGTCAATGAGAGAAAAAGTAGCCTTTCTACACTGTTGGTGGTAGTGTAAATTAGTGCAGCCATTCTAGATACTGTACAGAGATTTTTCTAAAAATAGAGCTACCATTGGATACAGTTGCACCACTCCTTGTATACCTACAGGAATGAAGGTCAGTATACTCTAGAAGTCCCTGCACATTCATGCTTATCACCACACCAGTCATAATAGTCAAGTTATGGGGCCAGCCTAAGTGCCTGTCAATGGATTACTAAGTGAAGAAAATGTGGTATATACACAGGATAGAATATTAGTCAATCATAAAGAAGAGCAAATTCACGTCCCTTGCAGGAAAATGGATGGAACTTGAGATGAACATATTAAGCAAAATGAGTCAGGCTCAAAAGACAAATATCTCATGGTTTTTGTTTATATGTGGAAACAAGAGAAAACAATGACACAAAAGTAGACAGAACATTATTAAAGAAAGGGATCAGGGGAGCAGAGAGGGAGCCAATGTGAGGGTAAAGGGGATACAGATATTATCAAAAGGGATACAGGTATTATCAAAGTATAAAAATTTCACAATGAAACCCATTATTCCATATAATTAATATGGGTTAATAAAAGAGTATAGAACCTATATTCAGAAACTGAACTTTGCACCTTCTAAAAACAAAATTGTCTGGTAAATGAGTATGGTCCCTTGTGATTCTGGGAACAGGCTGCTTTAACAAGAACAGAGTTTGCAGGAGGCCACTGATGTCTCAACTTCTGAGACTCCCAAACTCTGCACATCTAGGCCCTGCTCTCAGCTTTATACTGAGCATCAATCACACCCTGTTTTACTTTTAATTTCTATTCACAAGAGGTTGAGATGGGTTTGTTTCACTACTCAAAGTTCTTACAGATGCAGTGGTTCTTGAGATTATAATGTGCTTCCTGTTTTCATCATTTGAAAATAATCATCATTTATTTAAAAAGCCTGGGGGATCACTGTTTGAGTTATATGTAGAAGTATTAGAGAAACAAAGGATCCAAATACCTGCAAGTTTTGTAATATTTTAGTAAAGGCCAGGTAGGATTCAGGAGCCTATCTGGAGAGGTTGGATATGAATAGAATAATTTACCTCTGTAACATCTTGGGAATCAAAGGATTCTAACAGAATAATTTGATAAAAAATATATTTTGATTGGTAAAAAAGGGCCTTACACGTCAAGAAAATTCTAAAATTGCTACCCTGAGAAAAGAAAGAGGTATATCCACTATGCGGAGGATCTAACATTCACACTTCACCTGTACCTCCTTCAGACACAACTCAAGATGCAACTTTACCCTGGCTCTCCTGGCTTCTCCTGTACTCTGAGTCCCACCTCCTACCTAGTACCCTTGTTTTTTGTAGTTTCTTTCTATTGTACCCCTTCTCCAGACTCTCTTCCTATGTCTACACCAATCTTTCCCATATACAGTCCTGTTGAGTAGGAATTTTTCACAGTGTTTTACAACATATTTGGAGACAATGACTAGCCTTGCTGACTTCTGACTTAGTCAACATTAGGTTTGTTTTATCTAATTAAAAAAGCTTTCCTAATCCTCACAAGTAAATTGGTAAATTTGTTCCAGAAATGTCTTCTTAGGAGCAAAGGATGCTAAAACTTGGTTGGAAAAATGGGAGTGAATTGATTATCAATGTAATGACATTGAATCAAAATGTGTCCAAAGAGAGCTGTAAAAAGATTATAAAAATAGAAAAATACTTTCTGCATACAAAGGAAAAGAATGTCTTACTCTTAGAGACTATCTCACTAACACTTTCATAAATTATCCTGGTCCAATAAGGGAGAATATATTACTACTGTTCAACTCAACTTAATTGTTGATTGTCATAAATTTGAGATGGTAGACTTAATAAGAACTACAAAGGTTCTAAGATGATAAACTTCCTTCTCCACAATGTTCTTCTGAGCATTTTGAAGATACTTTGACCAAAAAAAAATCCTCCAGATTAACCCCTTAGATAAATCTAAGAACAAGTACTTATCTACAATTACTTTTGGAAAGAAAAAATAAATAAATTAATAACAGAAGCAACAAACACATACCTGTTATTATGGGCAATGGATATAAAAAGAACAATTGTTCTGCATTAGTTTGAAAGATAAAATACAGACAGAAATAAAATAAACCTTTGTCAGATGATGGAAATGTTTGGTTAAAATTGTCCTTCACAAAATAAGAGGATTATACACAATGGTAAAAACCAGAACATGTCATGTCTAATTAGTGCTCCGGTTACTAAGCACTGTCAAGTAGGCACAGATAGGAAAAGAAATATCTGTTTAAATAGTTATTTTGCTCCTTAATGATTTTTGGTGTTTTGGAAACAACATAGCTTTTTTTTTTCTTTCTTGTACTGGGGATTGAATTCGGGATCTTGCACTTGCCAGGCAAGCAGTGGAAACACTGCTAAATCCCTCTCCCCAGCAACATAGAGTTTTGACTGGAAGTGGTGCTACTGGTAAGCATAACAACCATATCAAAACCCAGCTAAATTTCTTGCTTTTTGGATATAATAATTATACTAAGTTATATTATATTATTTAGACTGAATTAAGGAATTAGTTATATGAAGATTAAATCACATACTAAAAAGCACACTGGACAATCAAAAAATATTATCTTAGCAAATTAAAATACAAACTGTGCTACTTTATAAAACAATAGATTCTCCAGTGAGTTCAAAAATGAAAAGTCAAAACTAAATTTTACTGCTGTCGACAAGTCTTCCCTCAATGCCAGCATCAGACAGCCAACTCTGGGAATTCGGTGAGGAAACAACTATGTTCAAATCATATTTTTTGTTTTACCCAGAAGATTTCTGGTGGTACTAATATAATTTGTCCATCAGAGTGTATGAAAATGTTATATGCTATAACTCACTGTGGATAGGGACGGTTCATAACTATCTTAAATGGATTTTTTCAGAAAAATTTTAATGAGATTGCCCCCAAGAGTCTATTTTATGTAACTTAAGGCCATAATCCTAAGAAAATTTAAAATTGAGATAAACATATAAGTTAAAATTTTGTTTTATTAGATTATCTAGAAATAATGCTTATTCCAGCTCTCCCTTTGTTATGGTCAGAGATATGTTACTACCATTTTCTGCTTTCTCATTGTCTGTTCTTGCTCCTTCTAGTCTTTCTCTAAGCTCTGTAAAAATAAAACTCATCTGATAATGAAAAAATGCTTTATCCCTTATATTTTCAACTTAGAGAAGACTATGCTCTATGATTGAAG
Source organism: Heterocephalus glaber (assembly GCF_053883595.1). NCBI lineage: Eukaryota > Metazoa > Chordata > Mammalia > Rodentia > Bathyergidae > Heterocephalus > Heterocephalus glaber. Next base: position 70,069 of record NW_028258217.1, on the reverse strand, counting down.
AGTACCTAAGGAACTGTGTCAACCAGAAGCTTCATTACCTCAACATTCATTCTACCTAAAGTAGAATGAATGGCTCATTAAAATTCTCTCTCTTGAAACTGTCAAAATTGTCTGGGAAACTTTAGTCCAAATGCTTTGCTATTAGTGTTCATGACCATTAGATCTAGCCTAATAGGAATTCATAAACTATCCCCATAGAGTCTTAATTCTGGCTAATCGTAACACTGAGACTAACTGAACTCCTTGATGTTATTGGTTAACAGACATATGTGACCAAGCATTGTGGAGATTTAATGTACTTTTCTTAAGTTTATGATTGTGAGTCTCAGGTGGCTTTTTCCAAAGATAAATGACATGTGACCTGATTTTCTTGGGACAGTTCTGGTTTGTATTTGCTGTCCTCATCCTCAAAAAGGAAAGGAATTCCTTCTTAGCACAGAGACCCGATTTCAGAAAATGACAACAAGATAAAACAACTTCTGAATCTCTTAGGACATTACAGCTTATTAGAACATCAAATAACTTCCCACTATTAACCCCAAACACTGCAGCAAAGTACATGGAATCTTCAATATACACAGAATCATTCATTCATTATTTTTATCTCAAAAATTTAAAAAGGATTTCATGTCATTACTAAATGCAACAGCCTTAATCATGAGCTTTAAAAAAATAATTGTGGTGAAATTCATATAAAATTTAGCCACTCTTTCCATTTTAAAGGGTATAGTTCAACAGTGTTAAGTACATTCACATTTTTATTCAGTCAATATCCAGAACTTTTTAATATTAAAAAACTAAAACTCTGTACCCATCAACAATTCCCTATTTCTTTCTCCCCCTTGCTTCTTGGCAACCATGTTTCTTCTTTCTATCTCCATAGGATGACTCCTCTAAATATCTCATGAGAGTGAAATCATACATCTATGTTGTAGTATGTGTCATTTCCCTCATTTTTAATGCTAATATTCCATTGTATGTATTTATACTCATTTTGCTTATTCATTCCTCCATCAAAGGATAGCAAGTGTAAGCCAGGATTGTCTCAAGAAAATCAAGCTATGTGTCTCCACACCAAGACACTAAGAAACATCCTGGTATTTGTTACTACCTAATACAATATCTAATCCCATTTAAAAATCACTCCTTTGCTTATAATTTGCTAAGAAAAAATGACTCAATATAATCTCTGTATCATTGAGGATCCTGCCGATGAATTACATTTTTCTTCTAGCTATGAGAAATATCAAACTAGATATTATCTGGAACCCCACACTTCCTAGTAGCCTAACTTTTGTTCCTCTTCCCTATACCTATTAGGACTTACTTTGGATCCTTGCTATTTCTCAGATGAACTAGCCGTATATGGACTATGTCCCCATGCCTGTAATCTGTCATTCACATTATTGTCATTGTGATTTTCCTGAAAAAAGAAATCTGACCAGAGCATACCTCTCTTAAACACACTTCCAGACTTCACACCTGAGTTGAAGACTAGCTTTATTTTGAAACTAAAACACCTCATTTGTGATGCCAGGAATCTTTCCAGTATCTTCCATCAGCTCCTATTCTGTCCAACTGCAATACAAGTCAACCACACTCAAATGCATTATATAGCCTGAATGAGTCCTATTCTACCTTTCAAACTTTTATGCCTTAGAAAAGCTGTTTCTCTCTTCAGTTTTTCTCAAGTGTGCTACTATCTTGCCTCCTCTTTATGCCCAAACCCATCCCTTCTCCCAGACTCATCTTGGTTCAAATCACCTCAGCTTCCTACCACTCCTACAATCCTGAAACAAATGAGTGAGAGGCAAGACTCAAAATGTGGCAAAGATTTAGTGGACTATTAATACTTAACTCTGGATTTCAGTGAAATTTAGGGTTGCAAAGACCCTGCTAGGTCATCTGGGCCATTTCTCTTCTTCATCAAAGTCTGCACCCTCACAGCTAAGTAAAATGAATATCTAAATAAATTATACAACTTAAAGGACCATGTACATTTTGTAAACCATGCTCCAGAGCCCTTAATGATGTGTAATGAACTTACTTGTTAAATTATTGTTTAAATTCCATAAATTTTCTATCCCAAGATTTAAAGTGATTTCCTCCTTTTAATTCATGGAGAATCAGGAGATGGGCACCATATATTTTTGCCATGAGAATTTAAATAACTTCTCTGCTCATGGCTCCAAGTTGAATAATTCCAGATCTTTTCACCTTCTCTTGTAGGTCTTACTTTACAACCAATTCATTATCTTTGTGCCTGTCCTCTGAACTCTCTACAAGTTTTCACATTCTTCTTAAGATTGGAAGTCTTTGACAAGCTGCAGAATTCCAGGAAGGATTTGACAAGTTAGCTGTTCATTGAGAAGATTACCTCATAGTTCTTACAAACTGTGTCCTTTATTTTGTTCCATAGCATTAACTTTGTCTTTCAAACTGTAATGCTTACTTGCTACTTTCGCTGTATTTGATTTCTACTTGAACACTGATATTTTTTCCATGACTCCCAAATCTCAGCAATGAATCACTTCTTCTTTTGCTTCCATTCTCTTCAAGTGTTTTATCCCAATGAAGCTATAATTTGTTTATATCTGTCATTCATATTTACTGAAGCAATATTAAAATTAAAATATATCTTCAAAGGCTGCTGTTTGTAAATTGATAACAACTGTTCTTTAATTAGAATAGTGAACATAAGTGATAATATAATGAACTTACATAGCAATCACATCAGACCCTCTATAATAGATTATTTCATTAGTATTAATAGTAGTAGTAAAAATGAAACTTGCAGATATGTAATGATTATATTAACTCATTAATTTTTGATATTACCCTGTGAATTTCTCATTTGCACCACGAGGTTGCAAAAAGAGGAAATGAGAACTAAGTAATTTGCCCATTGCCTTGTGTAAAAGTGCCAGAAACATGACTCTTGTTTGCCTCAAGCATGATTCACGACTCACCCCAGAATCTACATTTCTGTATAATAGTTTAGACATTTTAAAAAAAGAAAAAGAAAATGAGATCTCCTTGGAATCAATGTTATGAAGGAAAAAAAGATTTTTTGCTTTAAATTGTAAAATTCTAGCAATGAGGAAAAATGCATTTCAATCTTTGGTTGTCCTGAAAAAAACCTAAGTCGTGAGATAAGTGAGGAGAAAGGCAACAGACTGAACACTTCTGTCTGCAAAAAGAATTACTAAGCTTGCTAGAGGAAAGCTCTCTCCAGACCTTATTAGCAGAAGGAAGCAACAGTGATGCCTTATGTTGATAAGATAAGCAGAAGCTTACAAGGATAAGCTGATAACCAGGACAGTTTAAAAATTCCCTGAAGCTTCTATTTGTGTGTGAGGAGTGTGTGTGTGTGTGTGTATGCACTTCAGTCTAAGAACTACATTAAGGTTGCATTAAGACAAGCGATTTATGAATTTTGCTAGTTAACAAGCCTGGTAATTCATTTTTTCAATTATATTCCAATTAAGTCTAACATATAGATGGTAGCAATTATTGTTTGATTCAGTTTTTAAAAAAATTATATTTTATATGAAAATTTGCTAGGGTAGAACAATAATACAATCTCTTTAATACTAATTGGATACCCTAGAAGTTAATCTAAATGTTGGAAATATGCTACTAAATGAACCCTAAATTTTCCCTCTTGCACAGCAGAAAATGCAAGCTTAGACTTTTAGAAAAAAAATAATAAGCCTTTAAATTTAATTCCATTCAAAAATATTTCCTGAACAGCTTTTAAATGAAAGACAGTATATTTAAATATAAACTTCTTCAGAGTCAGAAATTGTGAAAAATTAGTTAATTCTATCATTTCTACATTTGATGGCAGGAACCACGAAGGAATGGATTGCTGCTCTTTTGTTCCACTGATACATACATATTAATTAAGTGCATAGTTTCAGAAAGCTTATTGACATGAAAATGGCTCTAACTGTACTGTAATTCTTTGATACATCCTCATTTGCCATTAATAAATATCACATTTGACATTTTTAAATTATAACATCTTCAGGACTTTGTGAATCTTCAGATAGTTGATGTAATGACACTAAGTTTGTCAACAATTTTCCTTGGCACTTAATTTTTACTCTCTACTTCCTCTGTCTTTGGAATCTAAATGTTATTATTACCTTACCATAATCTTATTGACAAAATACAGACAAGCATGATATCTCAAGCCAATTTGTAAAATGGAAATTTTATATTTTAATTTCTTGAGGTTAGTGTGTAGTCTAAGTGTGTCTGGACACACAGCATGATGGATAATTAATCGAGTAAGCATATTCCTCTCATAGTGCTTTTTAAGCTGGGTCATAGAAACTTAAATATTAGATCTATGATAAGTAGCTACTTCGGTTTCTTAATAATGTCTGTATTAGAAGTTTCCTCACAATCCTGTTTATTAAGAATAGACGAAGTATATGTAACACTGTCTTCTTGGTTTCTTTCTAGTACCAAAAGTCTGTCTCTTGTTCTTATAAGTGGTGACTGTACTTAGATAATAATCCTCCTGTTTTTAATTCTACAATTTTAAAAGGATGTATCTCTAAATATATATAAATATATATTTGTTCATCTTCATCCTCTGCATCTTTTTCTTCCTCCTCATCCTCTTCATCTTCCCCATCTTCTTCCTCTTCCTTTTTTTTTTTGTGCTTTTTTCAGCCTTGACAACTCCCTTTTTGCTGCATCAGGTTTTCCTTTAGCCCGGTAGGCAGCGATGTCCTTTTCATACTTTTCCTTCAGCTTGGCAGCCTTCTTCTCATAAGGCTGCTTGTCATCTGCTGCAGTATTATTCCACATTTCTCCCAGTTTCTTTGCAACATCACCAATGGAAAGGCCAGGATGTTCTCCTTTGATTTTGGGGCGATACTCAGAACAGAACAAGAAGAAGGCTGAAGGAGGCCTCTTGGGTGCATTGGGATCCTTGAACTTCTTTTTTGTTTCTCCTTTAGGAGGAATATAGGTTTTCATTTCTCTTTCATAACGGGCCTTGTCTGCATTTGCCATGTCTTCAAATTTTCCTTTCTCTTTGGCAGAAATGGTCTTCCACCTCTCTGAGCACTTCTTAGAAAACTCTGAGAAGTTAACGGAAGCATCTGGGTGCTTCTTCTTGTGCTCCTCTTGGCAAGTTTGCACAAAGAATGCATATGATGACATTTGGAGGGGAAGAGAAGGGACTGGGAGGTGAAGTGGACGTAATCATAAAAAAGATGTGATATGTATATATACCAACTCCCTAAGATGAGTGCAATTATTTAACACTAACACATACCAGTAAAAATCATTAGTATATCAATAGAAAAAGCAAAGAGTGATTACTCAAAAAATGTGTAAAATGTATTATAAAATTTTTCAACATTTAAATATTATTTCCTGGATTGTGAACCATATTTGTATACTTTAACATATTTTAAAAGAACAAAAATCATAAGAAGCAGGAAGACAAGGAACCTTATGCTTGAACTGGTCAACATCTTGGAGTATGATGATTGTAGATGTCACTGGCTTTTGACAATTTTTTCATGAACACATTCATATTTCTCTAATGATGGAATGGTTCATTTAAAGAAACAATACAAAGACCAAAATATTAACTTCCAAATATTCCTTAGCTGCACAAATGTATTGAAGATAAATGTTGTTTCCCTGTTTCTGCTAAGAAGTGTGAGATTGGAGAGACAGAGAGATGTACACACATTCTGCCTATAGTGGCAGGTCAATTATAAGCACTCAAATATTGATTTCCTGCCTTTTAATCAGGACACTGTTGCCCCTATGGAAGCAAATGAAAATATTGCCTTTATGCAATATAAAATTAATTGGTCCATAATCATGCAAAGATTATTAGTCGGCATAATTCAGTGAAATTTTTGAAAGGAAATATTAAGAGTAATAAATTGTATTTGACTAGGATGGATTATTGAGACAAGTAATGTAGGTGATTAATAGGAAATGGGATATGCCTGAGTTGTTGTAATTCATATAACAATCCCCAACCAAAATGCTATTTAGAAATTTTCCTTTGTCCAACACAGAGAAAGGCAGAATGACTCAAAACTTGTATAACAAACTTACCAAACATATCCCTCCCTCAGTTAAATCTATGCATCAGTTTAAGCACTTCAAAGTGATGTATGTAATTCCCAGAAACTTAAAACCACATTTCAAAGAATTCTATATGTGCAACTAGATGTTGTTACAATATAAACTGCACAGAAGTGCTATAGGCACTATGAAGTTTAGAAGTACATAAAAGTGCTATGGATGCACAAATCACTACTGACATGTATATATTGACATTAAAATTAACCCCTGACTTAAAAGAAGTAGTTTCTTTTGAGGAACATGTGTGCAGGAGAATGGAATCTTGCAAAGATATTAAGAACTGAAATTTCATAGTTGGTCTCATAAGGCACTTTAAATATGATTTCTGAAGCACATATGGTGTTAGTAAATGTTCACTTTTAAAATATGGTATCAGTGGGTATATTTATAGGGAATGCTAATGTTCTATATTCTAAAAATGAGGGGACTGGAATTCACCTCAATGGCACCTTGCCTGCCTGGCAAGCACAAGGTCCTGAGTTTGATCCCAGGTTCCAGAAAATAAAGAAATAAAGAAATAAAATAAAAATTAGGACACATTCAATGACTCTTATCAAACCTGGTGTATGAGAGAACTGTCAAGAAGTCAACATGAAGGTATTCTGAAAAAAAATTAGGTTTGGAACCAAGGTAAAATACCTTGATATTTTAAAATATTCACATGTATCTTCAAGAATGAGACAGAACTATAATCTTTGCAATTAAAAAATACTTTTATACTTCTTTGCAATAACTGCAACCTATGAAATTATTGTCTCCATTTTATAGATGAAGATATTTCCCAGATGTATTTAGTTTATGTTTTATGCTTATGTGTTGCATTTTTCTCATTTATTCATATGGTGAGAAGACCAAACAACAAAACTAATTTACCTTCAAGTAACATAGTTTAGAGAATTACAATGCCTGTAGAAGAAAGTGCTGATGTGAAAACCTATTAAATGGCATAAGAGTGGTAGCCCTCCAACTTGGGCTTTGCATTCTAACCTGATGCTAAATTACTTAGGCATACATGAATGACTTTTCCAATAAATAAACAGTAGTGTTCCCAGGGCCCTCCTAGTAGAATACAGATGCTGGGGAAAGGAAAGCACTGTCTTCCTTCAATGATACTTTATTAAGGTAAGATGGGGTTTATATATGTAAAACTAAAAATAATTCAAAAGCGTTCATCACATTGTTTCACTTTGTTTCATCATCAAAAATGAAGTGCACATAAATGCCAAATTTATTGTCAATGATAATATTGGTTATATTGATTTTACTTAAATTTATCAAAATCTGAAGTCTGCTAAATTTAAACACAAACATTATATATTACAGATTTTTTAAATATGAAAAAATTTGAGTGAGAACTTTAATCATTAAGGAAATAAGAAAAACACAATGAAAACCGGTAAATCATGACTGGCAATACTTTCTGATTGTAAACTATCAAATTAAATTTAGTGTGGATATAATGTAGTTCTAGTTATTGCATGCTGTTTTAAATGTTAAAAATCAAGGGAAATTTTACTGTAGTATTGGGTGCCTATTTTTTCCTTTTTCTAATCCTCTTTTCTTTCTCAAAGCTGCCCAAATAATACAGAAACACAAAGCTGAACACATGTTTCAGAATTCCATCTCATGGCTCTTTAAGAGGATCCTGAACTTCAACACATTTTCTTTGGTCTATTCCTGTCCATGTACTTAGTCACAGTGCTTGGAAATATTCTCATTACTTTGCATGTCAGCTGAGTCCCCCCTCCTTACCGCCATGTACTTCTTCCTCTCAAACCTGTCCTTCTCTGACATCTGCATATTCTCTAAAACAGCCAAAAAGATGATTGAGGACATCTGGTCTCAGAGCACAGTGGTCTCCTATGTGGGCTGCCTGATTCACATATCTGTATTTCTCATCTTTGTCTTTATGGATGACATGTTTCTGACAGTTAGGGCCCATGTTATAGAAAGGTTATAGAATATATTAAGAAACTAGACAAGTTTAAAGAGAAATTGAAAGAAAAGTTTTCAGAAATCACTTAAAATGTCCAAGCAGGCAGCATCATTATTCCTGACTTAAAATTATACTACAGAGCTACTGTGATTAAAAACTGCATGGTGCTCAAGGATCAATGGAACAGATTAGAAGATGCAGGAGCAATTGCAGAAATACTCAGCCACCTTATCTATGACAAAAAGAGCAAAACACTTTCACTTGAAGAAAGATAGCCTCTTTAATAAATGGTACAGGAAAAAAAGGCTTTCCATAAGCCAAAGATTAAAATGAAACCCATGACTCTCAACATGCACTAAACTAAAATTGAAATGGATCAAAGATCTAAATATTAAAACAGAAACACTAAATCTGCTGGAGGAAAGAATAGGTAGAACTTTTGACAACACAGATATGGGCAAAGACATTATGAATAAAACCCCAATCACACAGGAAATACTACAAGAAATGAACAACTGAGATCTCATCTCATTAAAAAGCTTTTGCATAGCAAAAGAATTCAGTAACAGACAAATCACACAGCGGGGAAAATTTTTTGCCAGCTGTTCCTCAGACAAAACACTAATATCTAGAACATATAAAGTACTAAAAAACTCAAACTCCCCATTTAATGATCCAGTCCAAAAAAATGGGCATCTGAGACTAATACACACTTCTCAGATGAAGAAGTACAGTCAAAAATAAATATATCAAAATACGTTCAACATCACTGATCATTTGAGAGATGCAAACTGAAATAATGCTGATATTCCATCTCACTCCAGAACTAATGGCTAAAATCAACCAATAATAAACAATGATGGGGTTTGGGGGAAAAAGGAACCCTTCTTCACTATTGGTGGAAGTGTAGACTGGTGCCACCACTGTGGAAATCAATATGAAAATACTTCAAAAAACTAGGACTAAGGGATCCATTTGAGCCAGCTATTCCAATTCTCAAAGTCTTCCCAAAAGAATTAAAAGAATCAGGTCACAATGATATATGCACACTTATGTTCCTAGCAGCAAATTTTGCAATAACTAAATCTTGGGAACATCCCAAATGAACATCAATTGATTAATGGATAAAGTAGAGGTGGCTTTTGTGTACAATGGAGTACTTCTCATCTGTAAGGAAAGATGAAATTGTGATATTTATAGCTAAATGGATGCACCTACTTACCATACTTTTAAGTGAAAGAAATAGGACTAGCATGTGTAAATACGACATTGTTTCTGTGGTGTAAGAAACTGAAAGTGTAAAAAAGGACTAAAATATATAATAGAAAATGTGAAATAAGAAGAAAAATTTCAAATGGGAAGGGCACTAAGAGGGGGAGGGGGACAGGAATAAAGGGAAAAGAGAGAAAGTGAGAAAAGAAAGATAAAAGAGAAACAAAGGTTTAATTGGTAAAGAGGGGAACAAGGGTGGAAGGAAATGGAGAAAATTAGGAAAAAATGATATATAGATATATATATATCATGTACAGGTGAAAATTCCATATCATAAATATGATCATTATGTATATCTTAATTTTACTAATAAACTTTACTAAAAAAAATTAAATGCCCAAGTCAGAGATGGAGAAAATAAGAAAAAATTGGAAAACCTGACCAAATCAGTTTAACAAATTAATGATAATTTCACCAAAGATATAAAAGCCTTAAGAGGATATCAGACAGGAATATCTCAAATTGAACCTGTAGAATTCATAAATTGTAGAATAGACCAGTGTAAAGATGGAGTTTCTGTATTTGAATACAAAAGGGTAAATTATGAAGTACTCAGAGAAGGAACAAAACATAAGAGAACAAGAAAAGTTCAAGCAGTTTCATCTGGAGCTTCTCTCTGCAGGTTGGGCAAGCAGCCTGAGGCTCCTCTGCTGTTTTCTGGTTCCTGTCCATGGCATGGTGAGGTCCCAGGTGCAGCTTGGAACCCTGCCTTCATCCTAGAAATAGAAGAATATAACAAACCCAAAGCTCATACAAGAAGGGAAATCATAAAGATCCGAGCAGAAATCAATGCAATGGTGACTAAGAGAACAATACAAAAAAATCAATGAATCAAAGAGCTGGTTTTTTTGAAAGAATAAATAAAATTGATTAACCTTTAGCCAACCTTATCAAAAAAAGGAAAGAAATGAGAACCCAGAAGGAAGCTCCACCGCTGCCATCCCAAGCTCCTAGGGCAGAGAAGGTGAGCTGTGCAGGCACCAGAAGCACCCACCCTGTGGAAATGAGAAGACACATAAACAAGTCTAAAAAACAGACTTCTGGATCACATACAGCAACCCCACAGGGAAACGAGATGGAACAATCTGATACTCAACCACCTGGACTCTCTGAACTGGTAACAAAAGAGGATCTGGGAAAAATGAAATCAGAAATAATTACTCAGGTAACAGCAAAGGTTTTGCTCATGGTGCAAGACATGATTAATAAATCTAGAGAGGACACAGATAAAAAAATAGAGGACCTGAGGAACATGATGGAATCCCAACAAAGGAAACAAATGGAATCCATAAAACAGATACAAACCGATTTCCAGAAGATTAAAGACTCCATTGAAAGTCTGCACAGCAGAATGAACCAATGTGAGGGTAGAATTTCAGATATAGAAGAAAAAAATTGCAATTAGTGACCAGGAAAAGAAAAAAATGCTTTAAAATTGTAAAGGAACACAAGAAATCAATCCAGCAGCTGCTACATGATGCAAAGAAGAATAACATAAGACTAGTTCGAGTCAATAAAGAAAGAGGAGAGAATGCAGATGACATAGAAAAACTGTTCACAGAAGTGATGGCAACAACTTCCCAAGGAGGGGAAAAGAACTTGACATATGGATAAGTGAGGCATATAGGAATCCAAATAGCCTTGATCAAAAAAAAAATCTACACATAGGCATATAATAGGATTCCAGAAATCCAATGGAAGAATAAAATTCTACAAGCTGTGAGAGAAAAGAAACAAATCACATACAAAGGAAGGCCCATCAGAATCACAGCAGACTCCTCAATACAAACCCTCAAGGCAAGAAGAGCTTGGAGTGATGTATTTCAAGCCCTAAAGGAAAACAGCCTCCAACCCAGATTGATGTACCCTGCAAAACGGTCTTTCAAAATTGATGGAGAAATAAGATACTTTCATGATAAAGAGCACCTCAGGAACTTCATGAATATCCAACTGGCACTCCAAAACTTTTATGCAATACCCTAGGAAAAGACAATGAGGATCACAACCCCAGGAAACCCAGCAGATTGAATCCATTGGGCGTGACAAATTAAACGCAAAGGGGGAGAATCCAACAAAAAGAAAAAGACATGACAAGGCTTTTAAAACTTTTAACTTCATCTCCTTAATGAGTGTATAATTCAGTCTTGTTATTGTACTGATTAGTATTTTTCTGATTCTAGAGTTGCACACCATTCCTTGTGCTATACTGGCTATTTATCATCTCATGTCTACTTTTTAATTGGATTGTCTATTAATGAGTTCTAAGAATTCTTCATATATTCTGGTCATAGGTTATATGCATTGTAAATATGGTCTGTTTAAGGACTACTTTTAATTTCAATGATGTCATTTAAAGTTCTAAATTTTGGTGGAATCTCATCTATCAATTTTTTTTTCTTTTATACATCATGTCTTTTGTATCCTAGGTAGTTCTTGCCTGCCCTGAATTCATAAAAATTTTCCTTATAATTTCTTCTTAAAGTTTTATAATTTAGGCTTTCTTATTTAGGTTCATAGATCCCTTCAAGTTATTTTCATGTATGGAAATAAATGGTTGAGGTTAATTTTTTATATATGGATACCAGGTGTTCTAGTGCCCTTTGCTGAAAACACTGTCTCTTCTTCGGCTCTTGAATTGAGTTTATATTCTATAACATGCTAATGTTAAATAATCTTTCAAAACTCAGTGGACCATATATGTGTGGTTCTATTTCTAAATTCTCTGTTTTATTCCAATGATCTATATATTTTTCCTTATACCAACACTACCTTGATTACTCTAGATTTAGAAGAAGTCTTAAAATTAGGTACTAAAAACCTTCCAACACTGTTTTTATTTTCTTTTTACTTTTCTAAGTCCTTTGCACTCCTACATAACTTTTAAATTTCAATATCCAATTCTTCATTTATAGCAAGTATACATAGACCTGAATTTTTATACTTGCCTTGTGTTTTCTAATCCTGCTAAATTCAAATACAAGTTCTAGGAGTTCCTAGAGATTTCTTAGTATTTTCTCTGTAGATAATCATTTCATCTACATATAAAGATTTTGCTTCTACCTTGCCAATCCTATCCTAATTGTGCCATTTTATTCCCAGATTATTTTGGTGGGGCCTAGGTTTCAAAGTTTAATGGACAGATAAAGAGTAAGCATATCTGCCCTTGTTCCCCACCTTAAGGAGAAAGCATTGTATCTTCTCCATTCATATAAGGTGTTCTCATATGTATGGGGTACATGTCTTTAATCTGTTGAGAAGGTTCTGTTCTACTTCTAGGCTCCTGATAGCTTTTATCATGAACAGTTGTAGAATTTAGTCCAATACTTTTTCTCCAACTAGTAACAGGATCATATGGCTTTTTCCTGTCCTCTATTAAAATGATGACTTTTGGGGGTGGATCTTCCAATGCTGAACCAACACTGCCATCCCTATAATAAAACCACTTTCTCCATACTGTCAGATCTGACTTCTAATAGTCTGTTTTGTTAAACAAATTTCTATGTTCATACTTCTTTCTTCTGTTATCTTTATCCTGTTTTAGGATTAGCACAATGCTGAGGTCCTAAAATGAGGGGAGAAGTGTTCCTTTTTTTCCTGCTTTAATTGTTTGACATAATTTATCAATTAAAATGTATATGAGCCTGCTGTTGTGATATAGGTAGGTTTTCAAGGTAGGAATATACTTCCTTTAGTAGGTGCTATTCAAATTTTATATTTCATCCAGAGTTAGTTTCATTAATTTTTCTTCCAAGGTACTTCTTAGAAGTTCTCAAATTTATTTCAAAACAGATTTTTGACATATGCTTTCTATATCCTTTAAAATCCTGTAAAATCTGTGGGAATATCTCCTAGATCTTGATATTGTAATTTAAAAAAATGTACAATTGATACTGTGTGACAGGAAGAAAAGGTCTAAAGGTGCAGGAAAGTGGGAGGGTTAGGGGAAAGGAAAAAAGGGAAAAGAAAAATATGTGAAAAGGAAAGAAATCGAAACAAAGTCTTTGCAAATAGGGAAGGATGGAAGGGGTGAAGGGAGAGAAAGGGAAGGGGAAAAAAAAGAACCAAGATACATCATGTAAATGTACATCTCAATGATGAATGTAACTGTATTTTATACTGAAAATGTACCAATAAACAATGGGGAAAAAAAGAAAGAAAATGATAAAATCCATGCAATTAAGAATGAAAAAAGTAAAGCCAAAACAGACTCAGCAGAAATCCAGAGGATTGTCAATACCTACTTTGAGAACTTGTAGTCTAATAAAATGGAAAACACAGAAGAAGTGGACAGATTCCTAGATACATACAAATTGCCAAAGTTAAATGAAGAAGATATAGAAATTCTAAACACCCCAATAACAATGAGTGAAATTGAAAATGTAATAAAAAAATTACCAACAAAGAAAAGCCTGGGACCTTATGGGTTCATGGTTGAATACTACAAGGTGTTTAAAGAAGAACTATCTCCATTACTCTTTAAATTCATCAAGAAAATAGAATGGGAAGCAAGGCTTCCAAATTCTTTCCTGGAAGCAACTGTTACTTTTATTCCCAAACCAGGGAAAGATACAACCCAAAAAGAGAACTACAGATCAATCTCCCTAATGAACATAGATGCAAAAATCCTCAACAAGATATTGGCAAACAGAATGTAGAGGGTCATCAAGAAGATCATATACCCTGATCAAGTCAGATTTATCTCAGGGATGCAAGAATGGTTCAACATCCATAAATCAATAAATGTAATACACTATATTAACAGAATCAAGGACAAAAACCATACGATCATCTCAATAGATGCAGAAAAGGCATTTGACAAAATCCAGCACATATTCATGATAAAAACGCTACAGAAAATTGGAATAGAAGGTCTTTATGTCAACCTGATTAAGGCTATCTATGAAAAACTAACAGGCAACACCATACTAAATGGTCAAAACCAGAAAACTTTCATGTTAAAATCAGGAACAAGACAAGGATGCCCACTGTCACCACTCCTGTTCAATATTGTTCTGGAAACATTAGCCATAGCAATTAGACAAGAGAAAGAAATAAAGATAGGAAAGGAAGAAGTGAAACTGTCAGTATTTGTTGATGATATGATACTTTACATAGAAGACCAAAAAAGCTCAGTCAAAAGCCTTCTAGACCTAATTGACAGATTCAGTAGAGTAGCTGGATACAAGGTCAACACTCAAAAGACAATAAATAGCCTTCTTATATGCAAATAGCAGACTCATTGAGAGAGAAATTCAGGAAATAATTCCCTTTACAATAGCATCTGAAAAAATGAAATATCTAGGAATCAACCTAACAAAGGATGCAAAAAACCTCTACACTGAAAACTCCAGCAATGTGAAGAAGGAGATCGAAGAGGATATAAGAAAATGGAAAGATATCCCTTGTTCCTGGTTAGGAAGAATCAATATAGTGAAAATGGCCATACTTCTAAAACTACTATATAGATTTAATTAAATACCTATTGAAATTCCAATATACTTCACAGAACTTGAGAAAACAATCTAAAAATTCATATGGAAGCAGAAGAAACCTAGAATAGCAAAAGCAATTCTGGGCAACAGAGAAATGGCTGGGGGTATCACAATCCCGACTTGAAACTATACTACAAAGCTACTGTGATAAAAACAGCATGGTACTGACAAAGAAACAGACCCAAGGATCAGTGGAATTGATTAGAAGATGCAGAAAGAACTCCAGACATACTCGGCCACCTCATCTTTCACAAAGGATCCAATTGCTCTCATTGGAGAAAAGATAGCCTGTTCAATAAATGGTGTTCTAAAAACTGGATTTCAACCTGCCAAAGATTCAAACTAGACCCATACCTATCACTGTGCAGTAAACTAAGATTGAAGTGGATTAAAGAGCTAAGTAAGACAAAAAGGGAAAACTTGCTGGAAGATAAGTTAGGTAGAACTCTCAATGACATTGGCATAGGAAAAGACTTTAAGCACAAAGAATCAACAAATGAGACTTCATCTTATTAAAAAGCTTCTGCACTGGAAGAGAAACTACCTATAGAACTAAGAGACAACCTATAATTTGGGAAGAAATTTTTAGCAGCTGTACCTCAGACAAAGGTCTACTATCAAGAATATATAAAGAATTGAAAAATATCAGACCCCCCAAATTCAAAGACCAATTCAAAAATGGGCATCCAAAATGAACAGACATTTCTCAGACAAAGAAGTAAAAATGGCAAATAAATATATGAAAAAATGTTCAACATCACTGGTCATTTGACAGATGCAGATGAAGATAACACTGAGATTCCACCTCACCCCACAAAGAATGGCTGGTATCAAGAAATCAACCAATATCAAATGCTGGTGGGGCTGTGGAGAGAAAGGAACCCTTCTCCATTGTTGATGGGAGTGGAGAATGTTGCAACCACTGTGGAAATCCATATGGAGATACCTCAAAAACTAAGGCTGGAGGTCCCATTTGACCCAGCTATTCCCCTTCTGAGTATCTTCCCCAAAGAATTAAAAGAATCATACCACAGTGATATATGTGCACCTATGTTTATAGTGGCACAATTTGTAAGAGCTAAGGATAGGAAACAGCCCAAGTGCCCATCAACTGGAAACTGGATAAAGAAGATGTGTTTTTTTATAAAATGGAATACTACTCAGCCATAAAGATGAGAAATGAGTCACTTATAGCTAAATGGATACATATTGAGGCCATACTCTTTAGTGAAATAAATTTGACACACATGTGTAAATACCAAATAGTATCTCTAGTGTGAGAAACTGAAAGTGTATATAAGGATGAAAATGATTAAAATGAATAATTGATAATTTGAAATAGGAAAAGTTCCAAAGGTGGAGGGTTGGTGGGGAGGGAAGGGGAAAGGGAAGGAAGGAAAGGAAAAATTAAGAGAAAGAAAAAAATTGAAACAAATTCTATGTAAATATGGAAGGTTGGTGGGAGTGAAGGGCTCATGGGTAATGGGGAAAAGAGTGGGAGCTAGGATGCATCATGTTCAGGTGCAGGAACCCAGTGATAGATGTGGATGTGTTGTATACCTGAAATGTACCAATTAAAATATAAATTAAAAAATAAAAATAAAATAATATAAAATACCAAAAAAAAAATAAAAAAGAAAGGTTCATGCAGCAAATACTAGATGACACTAAAACTACCAGGCTAAATCTAACTGGAGTTACCAAAAAGCTAGAAGATAATACAAATAGAGTTACTAATGTATTTACAGAAACTATCAGAAAATTTCCAAAATATGAGAAAACAGTTTAACATACAAGTGAGGTTCCCAACACCAGACAAATATACTGAAAAATGAATCTCACCAAGATGCAGCCTTATTGTATTGTCAGATAGACAACAAAAAGTACAAAAGCAAAATTTTAAAAATCAGACAAAAGTTTTAAAAAATGATAGATAAAGGTAACACTTTTAGAATTACAGCAGACTTCTCAACTGAAAGCTTAAATGCAGGAAGAGCTTGGAGTGAAGTATTTCAACCTTTACCTTAAGGGCAATCAGCTTCCAACCCAGATTAACATACCCAAAAAAGCTCCCCTTTAACATAGCAATAAGTACCTTTTATGTAAAAGATCAACTCCAGAGATATTTGATTGTCAAACCAGCACTCTAGAAAATACTCAAGAATATTGTACATGAAACCACAAAACCAATAAAGGTAAAAGCCAAGATCAAATGAAGATACCAAGCCAGGTCAATGGATAAACAACAGTTAAAAGTGACTAAGCCTGTTTTATCTCAAACATGGCTTCACAGATAATTGTGGAGTTCCAAACTCAGAACAGAGTCATCTCTAAGTGGTCTGCTTAACACAAGTTTTGTTTTTCCTCATCTCTGGGTGTATGGATGTCATGCTCCTGACTGTGGTGGCCTATGATTGGTTTGTGGCCCTCTATAACCCATTGGTTAACTCAGCCATCAGAAACCATTGCCTTTGTGAAGTTGTGGTCTTGATTTTTATTTTTTCTTATCTTTCTGGACTTCCATATTCATAATTTTACTGTGCTATGACTTACCTACATCAACGGTTGCTAATTTCTTATGTACACTGCCCTCCCCCTTAATCTTCTCTATTTGGACAACTTCCACATACCATGGTAAAGTATCGATGGTGCCATGTTCTTTTGCCACTCAATCTTATGCATTATTTTCTCATATTAAAAATTGTTTCATCATCTGAATATCATCATCTGATAGAAAAATATGATATCTTCTCTACATTTGACCCCCAACTCTCAGTTGCTTGTTTATTTTGTGGAATAGGTGTTAAAGAATATATTGACTTAGCTTCCTTAAATTTTACCAGAAGTCTGACAGCTACAGGAATGAGTGCTATGGTAAACCCTGTGTTGAATCCCTTCACAGCCTGAGTAACACAGTAAATATAAGTACTCTGGGGGGACTACAGTGGAATCTCAGGACCTCTAACCACTTTGGTTGTGTTAGTATGATAATTTCATGTCCTTAATTTCATAGTGTAATGCTGTGAGGATGAAGAGTGAACTCTAAAGTTGAGCATAAATTTTCAGTTTAGAAAATGAAAAATTCCTGAAGGTATGTGATGTGGAGTGACTCACAATAATATTAAAATCATTAAATTTTATACTAATCAAGTATATTTTTAAGACATAACTTTGTTACATGCATTTTACTTCAAAAATAAAGGTAGCCCATCATTTAAAAATCATATATAAAAGATAAAAAAATAGAAACTATAGAAAATGAAAGAAGTGATTAGGATAAACCAGCTTTATCTGAGTAGATGTAAAACCCAAAACCTCTTGTAGATGATCACTTATCTTCCTTTTGTCTAGTTCTTCCATTCATGTTTGGAAGTCCTTAGAGACTGGGATGGCATGGACCAATGTGGCTAATTATGTTTTAGCTCTGTGCACTGAGCCCCCAAGGTCACAGAGTAGTTAATAATCAGCCCCCAGTCCTTTAGTGACTCCAGTCCTGTGCCAACTCCATACCCATGTCTCAGGCTCTATTGTTGTCTGTGTTATGAAGCTCCTATGTGTCTTTGTATTAATTTCTATCCTGAGGACAGAGACTGAGTCTTCACTGGGCACCAGACAGAAGTGGGTTTTTGGATTTGCTCTCCTTGACTATGACCCAGCTGAGTGACAGCTTTACACTGTAAGTAAAAAGAGATGTCATTGATACTGAGAAAAATAATTATCTGAGAAGCATGACATTTTTGAGGGTCAATTGGGAGGGTAAAAATATTAAAAATATCACTTATAAGGAACTGAAATTTTATGATTTTGGTTGTAGTGGGGAACGAAAAATTATTATTTCAAATTTGCTTTCTGTGCATCCTCTTTCTACTTCCATTGATGTCTCACCCATAAAAGCAGAAAGCATGCCTTTTGGAAGTGTATCCTAAGTGCTCTAAAATGATTACAAAGGTAATGATTAGGGCATAGAGGAATATGGTAACAAGAACATCATATACTGGATTTTAGGGCTTCCTACCTTCCAGGCACGAGCAATTTCTTCCATGTGTCTTGTTTTATTTCACATTCTCTGTCTTCCTGGATTTTTATTTGCTTACATTGTCATTGCTTTTGGTAAAAATAAATAAATAAATAAATAAATAAATAAATAAATAAATAAATAATAAAACAAACAAAAAACAGAAGAGTCTGTCATTTTAATGGAACCTGCAATAGGTTGTTATGTAGAAAAATGACTTGGTGGAATTGGGTTTTCTGATTACAGACACAGGCTAATTCTATTAGGTTGCCTCAAAACAAGCAGAGAATTAATTCTCTTCAAAAGAGGCCCCTTGCTCATGTTCCCTTACTGTTGGAGTTTTCTGAAGGCTTACAGAGCAGAACAGTGAATGACCCCAACTTTGTTCATCATAGTGAGATGTAGATGACTGGCAAGATCTGAGAGAATGCCCCCTTGAGCATTCACCACAGATTTCTCTCCTGCCACCAGCATAGGTTATTTTTGAATTTCCGAAATCCTTCTCCATGCTTGCACTTATTTTCCGCCAACTCAAATGTGGAAAATTCATGTCTTGATTTCATTCTTCTTCAGGAAATGAGAGAGTTGCAAATGTGCCTCAAACACATCTATGATTATCAACTCAGAATCTCTGCTTAAATCTTCCTGTGCATTTGAAACATTGAAAAATGTCTGTGCTTTGGACAGAGCCTGTTAATTTATTTATCTATCTATCTATTTATTTATTTATTGCTTAAATTATTTTATTGGTACATTTTAGGCATACAATATGCTTACATTTATCATTGGGTGCTTTTACCTGTACATGTTGGATCTTGGTTCTTATTTTTCCCCATTACCTGTGCACCCTTCATCCCCCTCCACCCTTCCCTATTTACATAGATTTGTTTCCTTTTTTTTCCTTTTCTCATAATTTTTCCTTTCCCTTGCAGCTCCACTTATTTCTCTGAGGCAGGGAGGGCTTTTCATATCTCTGAGACAACATTGTCATTACAATTGAATTTTACTTGAAGCAGTTGCACTACAGATTATCCAGATAAGGAGTGCTTTATTTAGGGTTAATGTATATAAAATTAGAGTAAAATAAAATTTAGCTATCATTCCTATCAGTCATAAGAATATTCATACCAATTATCTACTGTGTCCTATATTTACTCTTTTTCTATTCCTTTTTCAGGACATTTTGTTGGTTTTTGTGTGATTATATGCATATGTTTGGAAAGGAATGATTCACTTTCCTTTATATCTGATCCAAGAACTATACCTTGTTTGGCATAAAAGAGACCTCAAAATAGAAACTCTTGTTCAACATTGAATAGACCCTTCTCTGAGTCATGATACTTGTCCTTAATGAGAATGTCATGAAGATGCCTGGTCCATTACTGTCTACACCTTTGACCATTTCACAAATTCCCCATACGTGTTAAGACCAAAGAAAATAGCTTTCATTTTTTTCTCTGTGTCATGGACACACAGATCCTATAATTCACTTAACTGCATCTCTATAAGTTATTTTAAAACAAAACACAGAAAAGATATTCAAGTGTTATTAAAAAAGCACAAAGAGAAAGTAGCAGGTGATTATATGTCTGAAGCCTAGGTACATTAAAGAACATATCTTTCCAGGCTCCAAGGCCATGTGGACACAGTTTATTATACTATTAAACTTTCTACTTGCTTTATGGAATAGTTCTTTCTTTCAAAAATGAAATGTCACAATTGCTAAGTGGTTAAATTCTAAGTTTCTTTAACTGTCACACATGTGGATGAATGCCATTCTCCTTATTTCCCTCAAGCATTATGAGCACAGAGAAGAGGAGAGATTCACACACATTCTGCTACAGTAACCAATCAATGACACAGTGGTAAAATCCTCATTTCTTCAGTGCCATCCACTGGCACAGGCTCCAAAACTAAAGTAAAATGACAATTTTATTTTCCATATGGGTATGAAATTTCTTTGTGTGTTATCATAAAGAGTTCCTTATTAGAAAGACTACAGGCATATTTTGAAGGTTTTACAGAAAAATAAATGACTTCAGGTGAAAATGTGTGACCTGTTTTGGAAAAAACTGAAATTTTAGATATGCATTATTTGTTGGAAATCAGAAAATTATCCCTGAAATATATTATATACCAATTTTAACAGTGACAGGGAAAAGGCACAAGAATTTTGAAAATATTCTCATAATAATTAACTCACAAAGTAAATGAGGCCTCTCTCACTCTCTCTCTCTGTCTTGCTGATACAGCTGCACATTAAAGAAGGCCCTAAACCACTACATGTGGATGTAACCTAGTCTATGTGGTGTGCAAAAAGTGTTTTGTTACACACTATTTAGATGAGTTTTTTGTCATTTTCAGGTAAATTTTTAAGAAAATTTATTGTGGATTCATAAATCTCTGTTGACCTGGAAATATGATGGGAAAACCTACCCTTAAAATTCATGACAATAGATTCCTTTGAGGACAAGAGCCCAAGAGAAATGGTACAAAATACTCACATTTTTAAATATTTGTTCAGATAGCTAAAGAATATTAATGGTGATATAAATATAATTAAATATTTATATGTCAATATCTATAGAGATGGTATGAATGGGAAATTTTCAAAATGCCAGCAAATATTCTCAGACAGTGGTTCTCAACTCTTGTTTAAGAAAGTGACTGAAAAACTTGAAATGTACATATCATGGTTACATATATTAGGATAAGCCCAGGATATCTGGATATATGACCATATCCTCAGATAAATATATTACTAAATTAGAACTCACAGTGATGCAAATTAAATGATTTTCAAAATATTTTCTTACAGCAACTATGTAAGTTAGGTCATTCTTATTCATATTTTACAGATGAGGGGGAATACATTATTTGCATGTGTGTTTATAAGACTTCACATGCCTCTCTCTACTGCACCTGAATTTTAAATTGTGCTTACATAATTTTGTGTACTATTTAGGGCTTTTGTCCACTTAAATCACAGAATGGACTGATGAAAATACAGATCCCAGTTTCTATCACATAGCTAAAATAAGAAAAGTACTACTCGTACATCAGGAAAGATTGATGTGAAAATCTGTTGCTTAGATGTATGAAGGCTGGAACTCAGCCAGGGCCTTGGGCATTTCTTAGATTCCAGCATCATCAACTGGATACAAGAGGGTTTATGATCATAATAACAGGCATGCATATTATCAAGCTATGGTAGACTACAGAATCAAGAAAGTGATGTCTTATATAGCAGATATTTTATGAATATTGCTTGATTAAATACATCTGCATTAATTTTAAAGGCAAAGGTTTTTCTTATCATTTATTATTTTTAGTAACAAATGCAGTGTACACTAATCTACATCTGTGGTAATTATGTCCAAAGATTATGTACGTGTATCTGAATTTGTGATATATTAATTGAATTCAATTAAGACAAGGATAAAACTTTAATATTGAATAATTTATACACAAAAATATTTATGCACAATCTATACAAATGCTGGGTAAGCTCTTACATCTTTATAAGATGAAATCAGAAAAAGACAAGAAAAATGAAAAATTCATTATTTTTTAAAACAATGGTTCAAATCAAAGGGTTCTGATTATAGAGAATTGACTTTAATTTTCAGATAATGAAGTCCTAGACTTTACACTATTTGTACACATCATAATCAGGGAAAATTGTAGCATTTTATGAGTTTAAAATATGGAATATTTCAATGCTTTTCAATTTCCTTCCAATACAGTGACATTTTCTTAAAGTGGGATGGCTTAATTACCTCTATACTTTTTGGAAATAAGTTTCCCAAAATTTAGTGTGATCAAGGACTTCAGAAATATAACTCCTTGGTCTTCTTACACTGTGCAGTAGAGAATAAATAAAGTAAGAGTATACAGAGTAGATGGAAAACAAACCACCCAACACTGAGTCCTTGATTGTGGGATTTATCAAAATAGAGCAATTCTGTTGAAGGTTGTGGATTCCTGGTGGGAATTATTTACTCATGAATATTTGAACTCAGAATGTATTGGTGTGATGTTTCTTGTTTCATTTTTTTCAATGAAATTTATTTAAACATGCTCAAGCAACATGGAAGGAAATAATGTCATGAATGTCTCAGAATTCTACCTCATGTGCTTCTCAGAGGACTCAGACATGCAGCCCATCCTCTTTGGACTGATCCTGTCCATCTACCTGGTCACAGTGTTTGGGAACCTCCTCATTATCCTAGCTGTCACCTCTGAATCCCACCTCCACACCCCCGTGTACTTCTTCCTCTCCAACCTGTCCTTGGCTGACATCTGTTTCATCTCCTCTACAGTCCCAAAGTTAATTGTGGACATCCTAACTCACAGAAGAGACATCTCCTACAGGAGTTGCCTGACACAGATGTCTCTTTTTCTCCTTTTCGGATGTATGGATGACATGCTTCTAACTGTGATGGCCTATGACCATTTTGTGGCCATCTGCCACCCCCTCAACTACACAGTCATTATGAACCCTCACAGCTGTGTCTTACTACTTTTGCTGTTAGTCATTTTTAGCCTTTTGGATTCCCAGGCCAACAATTTAATTTTCTTACAAATTACCTGTTTCAAAGATGTGGGAATTTCTAGTTTCTTTTGTGACCCTTCTCAAATCTTTGACCTTTCACGTTCTGATGCCTTAGTCAAAAGCATAGTCACATATATGCTTGTTATCCTATTTGGTTTCTTTCCCATATCAGGGATCATTTTCTCCTACTATAAAATTGTTTCTGTTCTTCTGAAAATCCCATCATCTGGGGGGAGGTACAAAGCATTTTCTACCTGTGGTTCTCACCTGTCAGGTGTTTGCTTATTTTTTGGAACAAGCATTGGAACCTATTTTGGTTCAAGTGCATCATATACTCCCAGCAAGGGCATGGTGGCCTCACTGATGTACACTGTGATCACCCCTATGCTAAACCCCTTCATCTACAGCCTGAGGAACAGAGACATTCTTAACACCCTGAAAAGGCTCCCATTATGGAAAATCTAATCCCAGGAACTTTTCCATTTATTTCAAACACAGTTTAGAAAATGTGATAAAAACGAAAATCCAAAATTTATCTGTAAATACTTCCTCCTTGTTTTTATTGTTTTTGAAGTTTGATGTCTTTTAATTCATGTGATAATTCATTACAGAGTCATGGGTGTTGAAGTGGTAGTATTCAGTGTTCTTTGTACAGGTGCTAATTTTAGTTGGGAAAGTGAAAAATTTCTGGAGAGGGGTAAGAGTGATGGTTGCACAAAACATTATAATATATGTAACCAAAATCTGGACCTAAAATTGCTTAAAATGGTACCTTTAAATGTGTATATCTTTCCACAATGAACAATAGAAATGAAAAGCTGAGGTCTTGTTTCAAAAGGAAAAATTTAACAAAGATAATAATACTCTTAAGACTTCTTGTAAGGGAAGAGCCCCAAAGTTTTGGTGATATTCATTCTTTAAACTTTCATTAACTTTCAGATATTTCAAACTTTGGAATAATATGGACCTACATGGACAATTATAAACTGTGTGCATTGAGATTTCAAGGTACTATGATATGACTTAACTAGTCAATTCTAGTGTCTGTATCTCCTCTTTCCTGTTCAACTGAAACAGGAAGCATATACTTGACATTGTCTATATCAATTCCCTGGGCTGTTCTTGAGCTTTTTCTGGTCCTTGGGGAGATGAGGTGTGTGAGATATGTTTGGGAATTCCAGAGAAGACCACAGCTTAACTCTGAAAGTATTGGATAGAGGAAGGACTATTTTACAAATTACTTCCCATCATGAATGAATGTATGAAGACATACATGAATATTTGGCCAGTGAGATGTGATGATGGTTGTGCACATTTGTAACTTAGAGAACTGTGAAATGTATGTACTTTATTACTACAGGGGACCGAAAGTCTCAGTCAAAGTTTTTCCTTTCCTCCCACATTGGTTCTGCTTCTCAGAGGGATCTAACCCATGGTAGCATACTATGGGTGTCAGTAAACTATTGCCTCAGCATCTCAAAAAAAATTATGGTAGAGACAAGGAGAACAAAGGTGAGGAAGAAAATAACCATAATGTCATGAACCAATAACTGAAAATTTCCTCAATGGCAGCATCTAAGTTATGTATTCTATGTACTTCATTTCATTTTTGTGCACAATATTTCTGAATAAAAGCTTGTATATTATTATTTTAAAAGGAAATATAGGCTCTGTATTTTTGTGTAACTAATTAAAAGTTGTTGGATAGAAAATAGTGACAAAATATTTACACCAGGTTGTCAGAAAATACACACAGGAGATTTTACCAGGCAAATCCTGGCACATATTTACTTTGACAATCCAAGGGCCCATTTCTCTTTCCTGTCACTCCAGGAAGGAGCCATTTCTTAGTCTACTCTATACCTAGGAGTCCCAAGAAAATCACTGTGTAGAGACAGGTGAAAACTGCTGCATCCACCTTAGGAAGGATATCTAATTTAAGAAGTAAAGATCAAAGTTTGAGAAAGTCTACAATGATTAGTTTTGCTCTCATGCCTGACTCCCCACTCCATACTTTCCTTGAAGATGTCCACATCCTGCTTCTCTTTTATAAATCCTCCTCAATGACTACAAGGGAGATCAACTCAGGTTAGATTTCTCTCCAACTCTGAAAACTGCAGAGAGTTTAATTTTCCCATGTGTAACTACAGTGCAGACATAGCACCCTTTGCTGGAAACTTTATGATGGTTAAGAAACAAATGATTTGTGGGTCTCACAAAGAACCTGACAATTTTATTTGGAATTGTGTCCCCACATCTTACTTACTAGCATGTAAAGTGTGGCAAGTTATTTTTATCTTTGACTTCTGAGTTGCTTTCTAGTTAATACTACTGTATTAAACATCTATTAAACAGATAATGGATGCTACTTCAATTATTACTACATAACAAATATAGAATATAAGGCTAAAATTCAAATTAGATATCATTAGTAGAACAAAAGCTGAAAGGTTTAATTTTATGACATTCAAATAAAATATTCTGGTATCTCAAATTGTCATTTTCTTTTGTACCTAATAGGAAGTTTTGTATTTTCTTTCTGCAAATATATGTATGTATTTAGAGAAAATTCATTGCTGACTCCCTAGTTCATATCTCTATCCTGGCACACAAAAGTAATTAAAAATAAAAATCTTTGCTAAACAATAAGTAGACTTTTTTGACTCATAATACATGACAGTTAGAGATGAGAGCAAAGATTTTCATGGATATAAAAACTGCATAAGTAAAGGATCTAATATTCTCAATTGTTCTGACATATACATTGGCATTTCAACATCACAGGCTCCAGTGCCCCTGACAATAAAATTTTTTGTTGTGTAGAGGGCTTTATTTGACAAGAATACTCATAGTAACTAAACGTTTGAGTTTCAATCTTCCATAATGTACATATATGTTGTGGAAATGAGTGACAGTTTCCACATTTCCACCGAAGAATAAGAGCAGATAGAACTGCATAAATTTACATAGATTTTGCATTTATTAGCAGATAAATACCACATATCTTACAGATTCATTTCCCAACTCTCATCTCACTTTACAGTCTCCTCTAATGCAAGCTGAAATGTCTTGATCAGTAGTGATGCAAGGATTAGTACTAGGCATACCTCAGGGAAATTTTTGAAACTATACCTTTAAAGTAATCTGATGTATATGATAGGACTAATTTTTTTATTGGGAAAAACATAAGTGATACTAATAGTGAGTATATATCACATATTGGATTGAAAACAAGCACCCTCCACTCACATAGTGTCTGATAATTTTCACTTGCATGAAATGAAGAGAGGTACAAGAATTTTGAAAGGATACCATCATAACAGTAAAGTAACCAATTATATCATGACCTTTTATCTGATAAAGCTGAGCAACAGTGAAGCATTTGAAATAGCCATAATTACTTCCCAGAAAGCCTTGAAAGTACACATGCATATAAGGTAGTACATTTCAGGGAAATACGTACTTTTCAGATTAATTAGAAGAGCATTATTGAATTTCAGTGCATGTTTTTAAGAAAACATTTTAGAGATACTACACAAATATTGATTATATTTGGGGTAAGATTTTTGAGAATCTGTTCAGGGATCCATAAGTCTATAGTGATATGAGGACATCAACAGTCAGATCTACTCACCCAGTTATTGACATACGTTGGCTTTAGGGATATGTCTGAAAGAAAATGGAATCATACATAGGTGTAAAAAACTAAAGTTTAGAAGACAATTATTTAAATCTCCATGAAGTGCCAAATCTGTATAATGTATGAAATTTGTACAAAATTGTATAATGTACAAAATTCAAATCTGTATAAAACATCAATTCTGAGGCAAGAATTAATAAATGTTGATGTTTTAATATAGGTAGTGGATATTTTTTACTGTAAGCTTATCCTAAGGAATTATTTTCTAAATGCAGAAGATATTCTAAGGCAGTGGTCTTCAAACTCGGTGTAAAAAAAGATCACTTAAGAACTTCAAATGAAGATATGCTGTATACAGTGATTTCAAAGTGAGGGTACAGTAAGTGGGTATTAAAAGTGTTCCCAATTATACATACTGATAAATGAGATCAACTTTTTCTACCTATGCAAAGGTGAAGATAATTTTTGCAAAAGTTCTATCAACTAAATATTTCTAATCTCCATTTTCAGATTTAAAAAAAACAGCACAGGTCTCTATACATTGTTATCATAAATTTTCTATTTGCATTTCCCCTAATTGAACCATAGTGAAACCTGAGTAATAAGCTTGCATTGGCTTCAGGTAGCTAAAGTAAGTGCATTGCAATCTATGGATCAGAAAACTTGAAGTGAAAATTGGATAACTAAGCACAAGAAGTTTAGGTCTAAAATCTGGACTTTTGACCTTTTCCTGGTACTGAAATGCTCAATCATAAATAGGAAGATTGGGCTGGGGATTTAAGTCAGTGGTTCCGCTCCCTGCCTCACAAGCACAAGGTCCTGAGTTCAATCTCTGGTACCAATAAATAAATAAATGAATGGATTTATATTCATAAGAATGATAAAATGATATTTGTACTACATTAGAGTATATAGAATAGAAGACAAAAAATAAAGTGATAAGATTTTACACACTAGATATTTTGCCTAGAATGAATTGGTTCAATACAATATATAACTAAAAGATTAAACATATATATATATATATGTACATATATATATATTTTATACTTTAGTGTCTCTCAATCATAGACTGGGGAAATGCCACTTTAGTGATCAGTGATGTTCTGTGATTAAATACATTAAACAAGTACATATCTATACAAATTTGAATTCCACCAAAGCAAAAGTCTCATGGTATGCATTATGTGAGTTTGAAAAGAGAACAAAATATGAGTGAAAATTTAAATTCACCAAGCAGGGAGAACACAGACTCACAGAAGGATTAAACACATAAATGATAAAAAAATGTCTAACAATGTTTTTTATTCTAAACCTTCAAATTAATTAAAATACAGGTCACACAATTCTATCAATGTGTAGTTATTTTAAATTAAAGTCACAGGAATATCTCCTATTATCTCAGAGTAAAATAATGTATATTTGACTGCTTTCTAGTATCCAATTCGAATTACTTCTTTTATTACAAGCAAAGGGCTCTTTTTTATTTTCTCCTTCCTCGAAAATAGTAGGATGAATTTTGCAGTGATTATGGATTTTTTATCAATAAGAATCTTGGATTTCTAACAATTGAGTGATTTTTCCAACATTTGAGTATTTTTAATGTAGGTGTGGACAATAAGAAGTGACTATCACAAAAACCAACAATACAAAAATTCTAAGAGAATGGACTTATAAATAACATCCTGAAGATGTGAAAATTTTCCAATTCATTTTGTGCTCCTAAATAGTCTTTCTTAATACTCCTTGTTCTGAACACTTCTGCAAGAACATTATCACACATCTTGCCAGCACCATATTTCATTTTTTCATCTTTCAGGGATCCTTTCTATTTCTATATAAATATTTCCTCAATTTGGAAAATTCAAATATTAAGTTGGAATTATAATCCCTTCTCTTTCTGTGGTTATCATCTGTAAGATTTCTGTGGAATTTATGGAGGAGACATTGCAGAGTTTCTTGCATAAATTCATAAATTCAGCTATGTTGGTGACTGTTAAGGCAGTGCACCAGTTAAAACATTCACTACAAGATGAAATTAAACCTCCATAAAAACTAACACAGATGGCAATAGGTATTGCAGACTACATTAAAGACCTTTAGGTAATTTTGCCATAAACTCTTTTCAAAAAGCAGTTTTTGGTTATTAAACCAATATTAGATACATATTAGGTAAGCTTTGCAGTAAAGTGTTTAAAGAAACATAAACCTATAAAGACTTGAGAACATGGAGAGGAAAATCTACTCACCTAATTCTTGAGAGTCCTTCACTTTGGGGATAGGTGTGTAGGAGAATGGAATCACGCAGACTAACCAAGACTTAGTTTCATAGACAATAATTCAAAACTCTAGGGAGAATCAATTGTGAAGCCTGTACTATTCCATATCTATATCTTAGGTAGTGGGAATTATTGATTTATAACAAAAAGCACTAAGGATTTTTTTTCATTTATAGATAGGGAAACAGCACAAGTGTTTCTCATAATTTTCTTCCTTTTTAAAAAATTTTTCCCAATTGAATCATACTGGACAGCAGAATAATAAAGCTGTTTTCTTCCAGTAGCTGAGGAAAAAAAAATTTTCAGTATATCTTTCAGAAAGAATTGATGTGAAAAATCTCATAACTAGGCATATAAAGGTTGGGGATGAAATTGGAAGTTTTGAGATTTTCCTGGTGCTAAAGTTTACAACCATGTGTAAGATTTGTAATAAAAAATAAAGAAACAATATCCACAGGCCACTGAAGCATACAGAAAACTGGACATTACAATATTTTAAAATTATTTATTATCAGTCTTCATTAATGTTCAAATAATGCTTCCCTAGTTGTTACCCAGTGTATTAATAACTCTGAATTTAGGCCAGGGATTTAGCTCAGTGGTTCTGGCACCTGCCTTGCAAGCACAAGGACCCGAGTTCAATCCCTGGTACCAAAAAAACCCAAAACTCTGAATTTGATCTGTCCTAATGTGTTAGAATAAAATAAGGTATATTTGACTGTCCTAACTTCCTTCACTGAGACTATTCTTCTCAAATGGAGACATCTATTTGTCTCTGTTTTTTTGTAAAAGTGTTGCCTTTGTTTTACTATGATAATGCAACCCTTAAATGTAATGATGTTAATCTTTTTCAGTTGAGTGACTCTAAAGCAGGTTTTTATAGAATGATGTGAAAGACAAAAAAATCTGGCATTGCAAGATGTTTAATAAAATTGTGCTTACCACACCTAAGAAGTGTTGCTAAAGTATATGGATGTCAGGTAGAAATATTTTACTTTTGAATGCACGAATTCAAAACATGTAGACTGCTAGGGCTTCATATACTTTCTTCATTTTCTTCACTTTACTTTTCAAACTGTGTTTAAGCTATACAGGTCCACCTATTTTGAAACATCTCTGAATTCCATTTCAGAAAACTCACAAAACCAAGAAGTGCAGCTTGTCCTTTGTGGGTCTGTTCCACTGCTCAACTCTATGCTGGATCTTCACCTGGGGCCTGAGGAACAAGACTTTGAAAGTGCTCTGAGGAGGCTCCTTAGCAGAGCAACCTACTCTCAGGACCTGTGGCATCCATTTGGAATGAAGGGTGGAAAAGGCAGGAAAACTACCATGTAGACCTATATGAGACCTACTTTTTGGAGATTTTAGGCTTTAACATATCATCATGTTGCACAATGAAATGGTTTTTTTCAGGGTTAGGAGGAGTGAATAACATGGAGTTTGAAAATCAATACTAAAAAAAAAAGAAAATCAATACTAGAATTTAGTTTGGAAAGAGGAAATATTTCTAGAAATGTATGCTGGTGATGGTTGTACAACAAGGTGAACAAAACTGATAACACTAGAAATTCATGTAATGAATGGTGATATATGTGAAAAAAGCAAAGCAACATGGCTTACAGGCATAAGACAATAGTAGCAATTAGCGTGCATCTTATAATGGTAGACTTGCGGACCAGTGGAGGAATATTAGAGAAGCATCTTAGCACAGGGCCCAGTGGAGAGGACCCAGTGGAGACACTAGGCCACCGACTCAGGCCCTCACTTGTCTTCTCCAGAAAGGGGTGGCAGGGAGAAGCTGTGAATGACCCAATGTAGTCTAGCAGAGCTACTTACTGGGCTCTGCCACTTAGTCTCTCTTTAGCTCTCTGTATCTGCTGTCATGTCTTGGTGACTATATTTGGTTTATAGGTTTTACAATTCTGTGTTCTGTAAGGCAGTGATATACATATATATATATATTTGAATGGAGATCTGAAGAAATTCTCCTGTCTTGTGCCATTATTGCACTTGCTCTGGTTTCTTCTTTACAATGAACACTATCTGATTTCTATCAAACTGAATGGTTGCAGTAAAATAAAGATGATAAAGTAAAATAAACATGGATCTTAATAAAAATATTTTAAAAGGGCCGAGGATTTAGCTCAGTGGTTCTGGTCCGTGCCTTGCTAGCACAAAGTCCCAAGTTTGATCCCCAGTGCCAATAAATAAATAAATAAATAAATAAATAAATAAATAAAAGAAAAGAAAAATAAAAGAAAACCAGTAAATTATTCCTAGACCTTCCCAATGAGTAGATGAATACCTCACAAAAGTTTGTTGGACATACATTATCTTTTCTTTTTCTTCCACTAATAGAAGGAGGTGCTTAGAGATTGGGGCAAAGTGGACCAATTCATTTAATTGTGAGCTCTGTGCCCAGATTCTCCAAGGTCATATAATAGTGAATAACCAGCATTTATGTCCAGCCTTTCAGTTTGGTGGCTCTGGGTCCATTGTGCTCTAAGCAAGCATTTTCTCCCCTCATGCTTGTCCACATCAGGAATCTGCTATCAGACACAATGTTCATAATAAGGCTGAGGAAAGAACCAGAGCCCTGTAAGGGTACAAGGCAGGAGAGTTTTTCAGATTGGCAACCAATGGCCATGAATTAGCACAAAAGCAGCTTTGTACAGTGTGTTGAGGGAGAAAGGACTATCAGAAATGTTTTCTTCTTCATCAGGACTAACAGGACAGTTTTGGGAGCGAGATAAAGAAATACTAACAGAAAACTTTCAGCTAGGCAGAGTGTGAAATTTTTGTCCTGTGTTAGGCTAAGGGTCCCAGATAACTCATTCACTTTTATTTTCCTCCTACATGTGTTGCACTTCATAGACATCTCACCCACAAAAGCTTAAACTGGACCCATCTGAACTCTTCCTTTATACTCCAGATGATTATGAAGGGAGTAAAGATAAAGAGCAGGAGGATGAAGGTAAGCACAATATCAGGAACTATATACAAGGGAGTCCTGGGTTCCTGGCTCTGAGATATGTCTATGACATATTTCAGTTTATTTCATTTCATATGTACAGTCACCCACCAATCAAAAATGCCCACTTTTTTCCTAAGGAAGAGTTGTTTGGATTGGTCTGTCTGAACACACACACGAGACAGCCTGCCAGGTCAATGCTGACAAGCTGTTCTCTTCTCAGCCCTGGCATCACTTCCCTGTCACACTGGGAGGACCCTCTTTGCTCACTGTGCTCTTCTTTGGTGATACTTGGTTGACCACTTGATAGAACAATATGTGCTGCCTGCTTTACTCCGCATAGGAAGGACAGCTGTGTATCACAGTCTATGATCATAGAAAGAGCAGGAACATGATATTTCAGCACACATTTTAATCATGCTCCTGTCTAGTCTATACTTGCAGTGATCCACTTCTAAAATGTTTGTGATTTGCCCACTCAAACCAAAAATGAAATGTGTGGTCAAATATAATTTAATTACTACTGAAGTAATTTGCAAGTTTAAAAATATACTTCAGATGTGCCTGTGGTTTATACCTCTAGACATTGTTTCAAATTTTTCTTACAGCTGAGAAGCAGTGAAGAAGGTTAGTGGATTGGATTCCGGACCTGATACTTAATCTTTTTTAAAGTCATGTTTGCAGTACTAATGATTACATTCTTTGTGGGGAATTGGTACATGCATACAACACATTGCAGTTACTATTTTATTTGCTTCATTTCCCCTCTCCCCCTCCTCCATTTCTTGTGTTGTCCTTCCTTTACAATTTGTGTTTTTCATGTAAGAGAAACCATGTGATATTTAAGCTCATGCATCAGATTTATTTTACTTAATATGACCTTATGATTTCTATGACCCGTGACACAGTGTCAGCATCTCTAAGACAAATATTTGTCATGAGTTTATCTCAGGTTTATGCTACTGAACTGAACAAGAAATAAACAGATGCTCAGTGCTTCCCATGTGTTTAATATATGGCAAATGTATAAAATAAGGATAAAGTATTATTTAGATTATATTATTCTTAGTCATAATGGTACTTTTATCATTCACCTTAAATATCCTGCACTTCAAGTAAATATTTTCCTATTTCTATAATAGGATATTTATTTTTTTCTTACATAAGTATGTGCTATAAATATGTAGAGAAATGACTAACTTTAGTTTCTGTGTCTGCAAGCCTAAGTCATATTTGGAATAGAGGAGGTATCAAAAATAAAAACATTTGTTAAACATTGGAAATATATTAACTTTTTTTACAAAAATTCACTGTTGTCCATGCTGTATCTCCATGCTTAGTGATTTCCAGTCTTTGTAAGGAGTGTCCAACAGAATAAGAGATAAGAAATAGCTCTTGCTTATGTCTCCATCAAGAACAAAAGAGCCCTGACATTTTATTCAAAAACATTTAAATTATTCAGTTATTCAAATTTGTACTAAATATATTTGTGGGGATAAAAAAGAAAGATAAGTGATGGTAAAA
This sequence comes from Heterocephalus glaber, assembly GCF_053883595.1. Lineage (NCBI taxonomy): Eukaryota > Metazoa > Chordata > Mammalia > Rodentia > Bathyergidae > Heterocephalus > Heterocephalus glaber. The sequence continues at coordinate 36,256 of NW_028258217.1, read as the reverse complement.
ATCAGGGAACATACTTTATTCAGTTGGGAACAGGATTTGGGGATAATGAGAGGAGAGGACTGAGAGGAAGAGAAAGTAAAAGTAAAAAAGATGTGATTTGTATATTTACCAACTCTGCTGATGAACGCAAGTGATATATATCACAAACATAGCAATATTACTGTTATATGAATGAGCAATCAAGGTGTAAAAAGTCAAATATCTTACAGATGTATATCAGAAAATTATTTTCATTTTAAAGACTATTTTATGGATTATGTGATATTTTTGTGTACTTCAAATAATTTTTAAAACTAAAAGAAAATAACAAGAGGCAGATAGGCAAGTAACCTTTATTCTTGAGACGGTTCACACCTGGGAGTCACATCATGCTGGGCTGTGTCAGCTTTTCAAAATTATTTTCATCAATAACTCTCTATTTCTGTAACAATCAAATTGTTTGTTTGAAGAAATGATGCTACAAAAGCATTTTATTAGTTTCCAACCAATCCTTGTGTGCTACACAGGCTGCAGAGATAGATAAAATTTTCCAAGTGTCTCTTAAGCAGCAAGAGCAGAGAGTAGTGGTATGTACACTCACAGTGCACATGGCAGCAGGTCACTCACAGAGACTTCAATGTTGATTTCCTGTATTTCAAACCAGGGCACTGTCTCTACTATGGAGGCAAATGGAAATATTATTCTCTACAAATCATGAGATTTCTTAGTAATTACACAAGGATTATTATTAGGTATTTATCAGGATATTTTTGATAGAATACAATAACAGTAATAGCCTGTATTTGATTAGGATGGATTTATTTCAGACAAAAATATAGGTGCTTATTAGTAGAATAAAACATGCCTGACTTGTTGTGATTTATATAAATATCGGCACCAATATACTAACCAGAAATGTTCATTTGTAGGATATGGAGAGAAATGGAAACATTAGAATGGATTATAATAACAAATTCACTAAATGATGTTCCTGCCTAGGGTGAGGCTGCACATTATGTAAAGCATTTGAGGTATGCAATTCCAGAGAGGCTTAAAACTACCTGTCATTTTAATATAGCACACTGAGCTGGATAATGCAACATTGTACACTAGGGATATGAGTTCTTTCAGTGATACAACCTTCTAGGGTGTTCTGATTTTCCTTCCTTTTTAGATGTAAGTACTCCCTCAAAAGTGGTTATCATTTTTATTAGTGCATGTTTGCAGTACACAATGATCACATTCATCATGGGAAATTTGTGCATGTACATAGGAGATCTTAATTCTCTCTTTGCCTTTTTCCCTTCCCTTCCCTCCAGCCTTTATTTCCCTTTCCTTTTGCCAAAGCTCTATTTCTATTTATTTTCCTTCAACTTTTTTCTTTAAATCCCTGTTCCCTTCCTTCCCTCTTTCCCATCTCCTATTCACCTTCTCATTTGAGAATGTTCTTTCTATTACTTGATATCAATCCTTTATTTTGTTCCATATTTATACATTGCCATTTCCACATAAGAGAAACAGTATGATATTTAAATTTGTGTCAGACTTATTTCACCTAAGACTAGTGTCTGGAGATGCATCTATTACTTTACAATGTCTCAAGTCCACCATTCTTGCTAGCCAATGACATAGTTGAACAAAAATATTATAAAAAATCAACAAGTGGAATCATATCAAATTAAAAGCTTCTGCACAGCAAAGAAAACCACCAAAAGAGTGAAGAGATCATTTACAGAATGGGAAAAAGTTTTGCCAGCTACTCCTCAGACAAAGGGCTGACTTCTAGAATATATAAAGAACTCAAAAAATTAGATCCCCAGAATTTAAAGGCCCAATCAAAAAAATGAGCATCTATAGTTATCTTTCTAGTCATAATTTATAACTGCTATTCTTGACTTTAGTACTACAAATTCTGATAAATATGGTCTAGGTAAATGCATATAATTTTATGAGATCATGGATCACAAATGTAGTAACAGTGTACACTGTACCAGTCAATGATTTAAAAATAGTGAATTGCAAACTAATAATTGAAATTATTTATTTTATGCCATTTTGCTTGTATCATCTTCATACAGTCTCATAAATATCTTATGTAGAAAGTGCCTCATTGCGTGGGTGTGACTGAGCAAAAATGCAATCCCAACACTCTAACAGACAGAGGTAGGAGGATCCCAAGTTCAAACCCAGCCTGTGTAACTTAGCAAATTATGTCTCTAAAAATTAAAAAAATAGAAGAAAGAAGGGGGATGTAGTTCAGTACAGAGTCTGTGAGTTAGATTCAGAAAACAATAGAAAGAAAGAAAGAAGGAAAGAAAGAAGGAAGGAAGGAAAGAAAGAAAGAAAAGAAAAGAAGGAGGTGAAGGGATTAATGGAGGGGGGGCAAAAGGTAGAAAGGAGAGTATTCCACTGTGTATAGCTCTCCCCTTTTTTTTCATCCATTCACACATACATGGGTTCTTAGATTGTCCCAATTTTTGATGCTTGTGAGTAATTCTGCAATAAACATGGAAGTGCAGATGTCTCTCCAACTGATGTCATTTCCTTTGTAGCTCTATTTTTAGTTTTTACAAAAAATATCCACACTCTTTTAAACAGTAGAAAGCCTGTTTTTTAAAAATCCTATTTCTAGAAATGACTTCCCATCACTTTTTCAACATTCTCATAGTGGAGAATAATCACTAGATTCATCAGACTCAATGGGTTGGGTTTACACAAGAGCAAGGGAACCAGGAGGCTCCATGAGAACCATGCTGCAGTGGGAGAGGCTTAGCTACTACCCCTCATCTTCTACCAGAACTCTGAGCTTAAATCACATTAATGTCATGTCTTTCTACTTTCCAGGTAGTTCTCAATTCAGCACATTAACAACATCTCAACAAATATTTCCTCAAGACAAATCAACAAGTGGGCAGAATTTCCTGAGCACTGGGTATGTCTACAGTTTTCCTGGAATTCTCCAGTAATTTCTCCTAGTGGTACAGTGTTGTGAGATGCTCTGCTGTCTGCTATACCAGAACAGCCCCTCCATTGAAATCATGCACCCTACAAGAGTTCCAAACCCAAATGTCCTCTCTGATTCTTTTTCCTCCCAAGAAGGAAATCACCTAGCTCCAGAATATATATATTTTTAATTTCTTTCTGTTTTCATGTTTTGAGTACATTGATAAAACATGCCTGCTATTAGTTGGGTGTGATGACACAATGCCTTTAATCTCAGGACATTGGTAGGCTGAGGCAAGACGATCACAAGTTTATGTCCATCCAGGGCAATAAAAAATAAAAAAAAACTGGGGATGTAGCTCAGTGTTAAAGACCTGGGTTCAATCCTACATACTTCTAATAATAAAAACAATAATTGGCTGGAGATTTAGCTCAATGGTTTCACCACTTGCTGTGCAAGCGCAAGGACCCGAGTTTGATCCCCAGCAGCAAAAAAAAAAAAAAAAAAAAAAAGATAATAATATTAATGGCTTCTACTTACTGTTTTCTGGCTCATGGATAAAATGATGTGTATGTGTATACCAATCTCTTGAAATAGTGCATTAAGAATCACTGTGTTGAAGAAAACAAAATTTGTAGATTGTCTTTACTTGATTCAAAGATAAGCTTATTATATCCCTAATCAAAGTGGGTATGGAAGAAAGTCTGCTATTTAGCTGTACACAAAAAAGTGATGGAGGAGACTCTGAGAAGAAACCAAATGGCAATATTTGTAGAGATAAATACGAAAGGCAGAATATTTACAATGCTTGAATCATAAAACTGCAGTATTGCAGTGAAGTCATTTCATATTAGGTACAGGTCATAAATACTATGAGCATAGTCAATGGTTTAATGTAAAAACTGAAATAGGTAGATGTTTTTATATGCCCAAATCTCAACAAAGAACACATCTTGCAAAGAAATAGGGAAATATGATCCAAGCAATAAATTAACTCTTCAGCAACTATCAAATCTTTTTAAATGAAATGGAGAAAAATGGCTTATATGCAAACAAATTCAAAATACCCACCTGGTCCTTGTGCAGTGGCACACAAGTTCATCTAAGCATTCTGGGAGCATAAAACAGAAGGATCTCAAGTTCATACCCAGCCTGGGCAACTTAGTGATTTAGCAAGATGTAGCTTCATGCAAAAGCCCAGGGTTTGATCCCCAATACTACAAAATGAGAATAAAAATAGCCATGTGAAAGATGGTAAACAAACTAAAGAACACTGGAAACAAAATAAGGAAAGTGATGCATGAAAAATACAAGACTACTAAAAGAAAAAATAAATTATTAAAAAGAAATATTTTAAAGCTGAAGAAAACAATTGAAATATTCAATAGACTTCATAGCAAACTCTATGAAGTAGAATGAAAAATCAGTGAACTTATGGAAAGGATAATTAAAATTTTTGAATCAATTAAGCAGCAGAAATGAAGAAAAGGGAAAATATCTTAACAGAATTGTGGGAAATCATTGAGCTGAACTTTTATTTTGGGAGTTAAAGAGAAGAGAGAGAGAGAGACAGAGAGAGAGAGAATCAGAGAACCAATTTTCAAAAATTAATAAAACTTAAAGAACTGGACATACATGTTCAAAAATCTGAATAAACTTCAAATATGATAGATTCAAAGACAACCACCTTTACCCATGTTAAGGATCACAAGTTCAAGGACAGCCTGGGCAACTTAGTGAGCCTAAGTCTCAAAATCAAACATTTAATAGGCTGAGAATATGCCTGCCAAAAAGATGTAAATTTTATTTATATGCTTAGAATTATTTTCTTTTTTAGTACAGGCTTTTAATAAAAATGTTTACATTCTTTGTGTAGAGTTGGTACATGTTCATAATACATCTAACTTCTTGTTTTCATCCCCTTTCCCTTCCCCAACCCTCCTCCATCCATTCCTTGATAATCTTCATTTTTGTACCTGTTTTCAGTAGACAATGCTTAATTACTCATGTGGAGATGGTACATGCACATAACACATCTTAGTTTCCTTTTTTATCCCCATTCTCTCCCCTCCCTCCTCTCACCTTCCATCTCTTGATCCCCTTCCACTTTGAGAAAGATTTGTTCCTGTACTCCCTATTAGCTACCTTTTATTTCACTCTGAGTGTATACTCTGGATTATTTATATAAGCTAAATTATGTGATATTTAAACTTGTGTGTCTGATTTATTTCACTTAATATGATGGTCTCAAGGTGCATCCATTTTTCTACAAATGGCTCAAACTTATCTTAATCATGGAGTAGTACTGCATTGTGTATGAATAGCACATTTTCTTTGACCACACAACTACTGATGGACACACAGATAGGCCACTTACAAGATTTACCTATTAAAGCATTGTGGTACTATGAAGATGGTTATGCATGTATCACCATAATATGATCTCTTCAGGTCTTTCAAGAAGATATCTCCTTCAAGTGTCTTTTTATAAGAGTTGTTTTTCATTCTAATATGCTTGGATCATTAACAATAAGCTAAGAAGGCCCCATAGCTATAATAGGATTCAGGAATGAACACATGCAAGGAATACAAAACTCTCCAAAATTCTCATTAAAGACAGGTCCATAAACCAATATTTACATTTGAAACACAAAGGAGAATGGAAGCCATAAGAGCTATAAAATGCTGTAATGAGGGAGGTGGAATTTGACAGTCTTTCCAACATGCACTCCAAACGAGATCAGACTGTCTTTCTGAAGAGCCTCCACATGGTTCTCTTGATGTGTCTGTTTCTTAGGCTATAGATGAATAGGTTAAGCATGGGGGGTAGTGCAGTACTGAGACCACTGCACACTTCCTTGTAGAAAGTGAGACAGCTGAATTGTGATAAACGCCAAGCCCTGTCCCATAAAATAAGCAAACCACTGAGAGGTGACATCCACAGGTGGAGAAGGTTTTACACTTTCCACCTGATGATGGGGGTCTTAGAATGGAGTAAACAATTTTTATAGTAAGGGAAAAGGAACACTGAGATGGGAGCAAAAACAGAGATGGCACCCACAAAGTACATGACTATATTATTGGTGAAGGTGTCAGAACAGGCAAGTTGAGGAGTTGTGAAGGGTCAAAAAAAAAAAGACATCAGAAATGTCCACATTCTTAAAGTAGGTAAATCATAACACAGTTGAGTTATGCATCTGGAAGAAAAAATGGTTGATGTGAACTGACATCAAAATGAACAAACCACAGAGGCTAGGATTCATAATGACCTGGTAATGCAAGGGGTGAAATATGGTCGTAGAGTGGTCATAGGTCATCACACTTAGAGGCAGACTATCCAAACTTGCAAACATCATAAAAAAGTACATTTGTGTCAGGCAACTGTCATAGGAGATGCCACTCTTTTGAGTTTCAATGTTCATGATCTTGGGATAGTAGTAGAGTTGACACTGGTATCAGGTGGGAGAAAAAGAAATACATGGTGGATGGAGGCGCAAGTCAAAGCTGATGTCCAGCATGATGAGCAGGTTCCTAAGCACTGTGATCAATTACATGGACAAGAATAGTCCAATGAGAGTGGGCTGCAGGTCTGAATCCTCTGAGAGATTCATTAGATAGAATTCTTAGACCTGTGTTAGATTTTGTGCCTTTACATTGCTTGGACACCTTTTGAAAAATAAAAGTTGTTAAAAAAAAGGAAACAATTTAACCACTTAACAGTTCACCCGAGTGTCAGTTTGAGATCACATTTGTTTGCATTTCATAACTTGAACATTGTAATATATGTTTAAATGTATCTAAAAACTAATATAAAGTCTATAAACAGTATGTTAAAAATATTGCACATTAACAAAATGGGAGAGAACAATTACAGTTGCAATCCTTATTTTTCTATTTGGTGATGGGGTCATAGTTGATATTTATAACTACCTTTTTCTACTACCCATTCTGCATTTCCCTCGCTTTCAGCAAACACTGCCGCAGGTCTCTTTCTTTTCCTGGTGGGGTGGCCTGTACCTTTATTCCTGAAGGTTCTGGACCATTTGTCATCCTACCTATTTCCTATTTCCCTTAAAACAGGGCATGATAATAGTAGGAGGTGCCTTAAGGTTTCTTTTACACTTCTCTGTTTCCTTCATTGTGGAGGAATATTCCAATTTCCCCATGAGAGTCCAGATCAATTATCCCTGCCAACACCATAATTCCTTTTTCTGCTTGTTTACTCAGACCCAGGAGGAGCACAAAATAACTAGGGGGAAGTCCCAGCTTCCACTTCAAAGGACTCCTTGTGATTCTGGTACAAGCCTGCCCCTCCCTGACTAAGACTTTCAGCCCAGCAGAGCATAAAGTCATGGGAGCAGGAAGCAAAAATCTTGCTAATGGGTAACTAGGTGCTATTTATCATGTAAATGTCTTATTTAACCCTCAATTTTGAAAAAAATAATTTTACAGTATATATCAGTCTAGGTTGTAAGTAATTTTCTAGGGGTTGAAACACTTTATTTCAAGCTCTTCTTGCCTCTAAGGTTTGTGCTGAGAAGTCTACTATAATTCTAATGGGGTTACCTTTATAAATGATTCACAGTTTTTCTCTAACAGATTTTAAGATTCTGTTCCTTCATTAGATTTCTGGTATTTTAAATACTATATGATATGGAATGATTTTTTTTCTGATCATGACTCACTGTGTAGTTCAGGGTCTCACTATGCAGTTCAGGCTGGCTTTGAACTCACTATGTAGGCCAGGCTGGGTTCAAATTCACGGTGATGTTGCTGTCTCAGCTTCCTGATTGATGGGATTATAGGCATGAACCACAACTTGCACTTCCAGGGTAAGCTCTTGGCTCCTTTGTCAAATTTCAGATGACAATATGTTTGGGATATTTTCTTTATCTTTATTCTGTTCCATTGACTTGCATATCCTGTTTCCCAGTCTAATTTATTTTTATTACTATAGTTTTATAACATAACTTGAAATGTGCATATTGATGCCTCTTGCTTTGTGTTTGATTTCCCCCTCCAGACGGCTTTTGGTATTCTGGATTTCTCTGCTTCCATATCAATTTTCAGAGATGTTGGTGGTGGTTGGGGTGGTGTTGTTTTTGTTGTTGTTCTGTGAAAAATGCTGTTGGCATTTTGATCGGGATTGCATTAAATCTATATACTAATTTTGGTAGTATGACTGTTTTAACACCATTCATTCTTGCTATCCAAGAACAGGGAATGTCTTTCCATTTTCTGATGTCTTCTCCAATCTTCTTTTTCAGAATATTATGGTTTCTCACAAATTCTATAGTGAATATTTCTTTCTTTTCCCTTCCTTTCCTTCTTCATTTCTCTCCTCCTTCCTTTCACTTATTCTATGTTTATCATATGTCACACATGGTGAGAAGATGGGTGTTATGCTACCTTTTTAAATTTAGTAGTATAAATACAGAGGGGTGCAGAGATTTACACCCATTCTCTATATTATAGGAGGACAATATACAAAACTAAAATGTGTGTTTCCTGATGCCCACTGTCTTTCTTCTTGGGATAATTTAGAAGGATATTCTTAACATGATATAAGATTTGTTATTAGTTACCATGAAAATATTAGATGGACCTCTGTGATATTTGATTATCTATATTAAGAAAAAAAGATTTAAAAGAACATGGCTAATTTATATAATAAGTGATATTTTATTGAGACACATGTAACTGATTAATAGTCAAATGGCTCACGCATCAATTATGAAGTTCAGACAACTATTTTTCCCCAAATATTGGATAGAAATTTTGTCCTGAATGTTGTGGAGAAAAAATTTTGCAGAGATTTATCAAAATAAATTAAACAACTAAGTTATATCACTATGAGGGGTCAGTTAAAAATTTGAAGTATAGCTATATGGAGTTTAAAGAGAGTTGAATTTGCATGTTGATGCAAACTAGCACATTTCATATGCAAGAGGGATGGTGATGTATGTTACTTAAATGAGCTTTAGGTACTTGGGGGCAAGTTATGGTACATTCATATGTACAATATTCATATGTACCATACATATGAATATTGACATGTAAACACAGAGAGAAAAATCTATCCACAGAATTCCTGACAGTAATAGCCTTTAGAAAAGTGGTATGTAGGAGAATAGAATTATGTGGAGAGGAAGAACTCACATTACCTTGGTAATTACTCAAATCATGGTAAATATTTGTTATGAGGAAAATATTACATGTTTATATTTTCAAATTATTAATTGGTTCTTTGAAAATAATAATATGCAAAATCAATTCACCCTTTCTCAATGCTAGGACCCATTTAAGGGAGTGGGTCTCAATTTTGATTTAATAAAAGAAAACTTAGAACTTTAGATGCAGATGCTTTGATTAAAATAATTTTGGGTTTTATGTCAGGGTATATGGATATACTATATCATATAAATTGATAAGTGAGATTGATAATCCATATTCTATTCAAGTGAATATTTTTTAAATTTTTTAAAACAATATTTAAAGTAATTATTTTCCTCATATTACCAATGGCAAAACTGAACTTGCCTGTGTGTACATAAATTTAAGGACTTTTATCTTTTGGAAATGTTCACAATTAAATCAAAGTAGAGCTGACAAAATAAAGGACCCTAATACTAACACATTGAGAACCCCAGCTCTTAATAAAATCAATACACAATGACAGAGTGAATGCAGAGAAAGAAAAAATAAAAATACATTGTGTTGACATCATTTGTGTCATACAAAAGAAGGAAGGAATATGAGGCATTTGAGAGTGCAGGAGAGGCAAAGTAAGTAAAAGTAGAAGGAGGAGAGCATTGAAATGAAACACCAAAGAGAGTACAGGAAGATTGACATAGATGTATTACAAAACCAAATTCATAACCGTTAACCTTATGAAACAATGTTTGAAATCAGAAAACCTAGTGTAGCTTGGTTCAAAAAATATGTCCGATTCCTGTGCTCTTACTATCACACAACACCTTCCTCAGCTCTTTCAAAAGCAATATCAGATGGTAGGAGAAAAAAAGGAACACAAACAAAAAGACAAAATAAAGAGTCCTTTCAAAATCCAGTATAAATTTTCAGTTTTGAAAATTAAAATATCCTGAATTTATATGATGTTTACTGTTTTAAAATAATGTGAATGTAATTAAAGTCATTGAAGGGCATACTTGATGTGGTTAAATTGTGAGGTTTTTGTTATTTGTTCATGATTACAAAATGAAATAAATGTAGATGGACATTTAGAAATAATACATAAATGACAGAAGTGGTTCAGACACAAAAGGTTTATCTGAGTAGAAGAAAAAAAATCTGTGGACATTTATTTTCCTGTGATCTCCTTCTTCCATTAGGTTAAGAAATCCTTAGAGATTGGGTTGGCATGGACCATTGTGGCTAATTATGTGCCTGTGCATTGTCCCTACAAAGTCATACAATACTCAACAATTAGCTTGTGCCTCCAACCCTTCAGTTTGATGACTTCAGTTCAGTGAGTTTCATGCCCGTGTCTCAGCCTTCATGGTTGTCTGCATCAGGAAGCTCCTATCTGACTTTGCATGAGTTTCAGTATTGAGGATAGTGACTGAGGCTTCAATAGTCATCAGACATAGCAGGGTCTTTGGATCTGCTCTCCTTGACTATGACCAAACAGAGAAACAGCGTCACCCAGTAAGTGCAAAAGTAACTCATTGATGTGGGAAGGGTCCTTGAAGTGTTGCTTCCTTATCATAAGGACAAACACAGCAGGGTAGCCAGATGGTAAGGTACAAATATGAAAAATATCAGTTATGAGGAATGGAAATTTTATATTCTTCGCTTTCATGAGGAAAGCAGAATTATTATTACAAATTTGCTTTCTCTACCCTCCCTTCCTACTTCACATTGGAGTCTTGCTCATAGTAGTAAAAATGTGTCATTCTGCAGTGCTTCTTAAGTGCTACAAGAGGAAGAAGATGATAATGAAGATGTTGAAGAGTAAGATAGTAACTATTATTAACTTGTTTTGAGGTCTTGCTATATTCCAAGCACTGAGCAATGAGTTCTATGCAGCTGGTTTCATTTCATGTGCTTTGTCTTCCTGGAATTGTAAGTGTCCACAGTGTCACTGCTTAAAGAAAATGGAAAGGACTGTCACTTTAATGAAATCTGCATAAGCTATTAATTAGAAAAATATTAAGTCACATAAAATAAAATAAAATAAAATAGTCCATAGTCATCCATTTTTCCAGACTTTAATTTTGATAGTTCCATTCCAGTTGGCACCATTGCTTTGTCTCCTCCTCATAGTTTTCTGAAATAAAAAGTCCGTATCTGACATGGTTGATTCCATGTGTTGACTAAAAGCTCTCTCTGGTTTTCAGGCAAGTGGGTGGTATTGATTCATCATTTTAGACAGAAGCTAATACAGCCATAGCCTTAGTCAGTAATTGTTGAGGGAGAGGATGGATGGAGAAAGGAGCATCATAACCATTGTTTCCCAGCATGAACACATACTTGACTGCAGATAGACAGAAGGGATGATTGGATTTTCCACAGCTTTACTTAAGAGTGCTTTGAAGTTTAAATGTGATTTTCATGGAAAACTAAGCATTTCATTTGCATTTTCTTTATTCCCACACTGGTCCTGCTCCCCATAGACACCTAATTCATAATTGTACATTTTGGTTTTTTATAAACTCCTTACTCAGCACCTCAAAAGGATTATGAGTGTAATGATGAGGATGATCATCACAGGATTGGGAACCAATATTGAGACATTGCAAATGACAGCATCTCACTTCTGTGTTCCTGTAAATTGTTTCATTTTATCTGCACAATGTTTCCCAAGGGTAAGCTTTTATACCATTTTATTTATAAGTTAAAAAAGGAGTACAGTATTTTTGTGTAATGAATTACAACGTGCAGGGTAGGAAAGAAGGAAGATGTGCTTCTGTAAGGCTGTCTAATAACACACACAGAGGATCTTGTGGGAGCGGATCCAGCACATGTTTTCTTTGATAATCCAAGCACCCCTCTCTGTTCCCTGCCTCTCCAGGAATGAACTCCTTTCTCATCACTCTTTGGAGTGCCAAGTGGATCATGGGAGAAAGGAGAGGTGACACCTACTGCATCCACTCTAGGGAGAATTTCTGAAATCAGAGGCAAGGATCAAAGATAGAGAGGGTCAACAATAATTAGAACAGACCTCATTCTTTTTCAACACTCCAGGATTTTGTAGAATCCCTCCCCTTGGTCCTCCAATCTTTTATTCAATATTCTCCCTCTCAAGAAAAGAAATCAACTCAGGGTTTGATTTCATTCCTGTTCAGAAATCTGGGAAGAGGTTAAGATTCCTCACAGAGCAATGTGATGTAGACCTCTGAAGCTCTGGTGGAAACATTCTGATGGTTTGGAAACATAGGTAAAGGGTTATGGATCAAGCTGAGGGATTGACAATTTAATTTTGAATCCTGTCTCCATCCTTTAATTCTGTAACATAAGGCATGTTATTTGTATCTCCAAGACTCAACATTATCATTGAAGTTTTTTTTTAGTTGGCACAACTGCATTGAGTAGGGGTTAAATAAATAACAAATGCTCTTTTTGTTATTACTAGGTGATAGAAGTATAATATGAACCTAAATGAGATTTAGATATTATTAATAAAACTAATGACAAAATACTCAGTTTCACACCATTCAAAACACATGACTGGGATCTGCAGTTGAATTCATTTTTCTAATTGGGAGTGGTTTTTTTGGCAATTGTATTAAAATATGCAGATATTTGGAAAAGTTTGACTGACTTTCATTTCTGAATCCTCAGATCCTATCTAATTCTGTGTATTCAAGAGAAATTAAAAATAAAAATCACTGTTAAACATTGAATAGACCATTCCTATGCTCACAATGAGTGAACACAATCACTGTTGCTACTACAGACTGATACTTTCCTATCTGCACTTTCATCTCTGTTAGGAATTTCCCATGGAGCTAGAAACAAGGAAAAAGAGGTCTTGTTTGTGTCTACATTATGGACACATGGTGCCTGAATCTTCATTTGGCAAAGCCCACAACATTAAATTATTCAAAGATAATGACAAATATTTCTCTGGGTGTAAAACTAACATTTTTATAAAGAGAATGGGATCATATTCTGAATAGTTTGAGGAATGTTTTAGTGTTTTGCATCATGTCACACCCCAGTGCCTGTTCACAGTTTTATCTAATAATAAACATGCTACCTGTATGAAGATAGAGTGCTCTATTTGAAAAAAATCCACAATAACTGAATATTTACTTTCCAAATTTTCTTTAGGTGCACCAGTCTTTTGAAGCTGGGTAATTCTACACCTATTTCCAACAAACAATAACAGCTGAGAGGGTTGGATAGATTTACACACTGCACATTTAGTAACAGGTCAATGGTACACATGTGAAATATCAATTTCCTAACTCTCATTCCAGATTACAATTTACTGTAATGGAGCCAAGTGAAAATGTTTCCTGTGGAAGATGATATATCTTGATGAATAATAATGCAGGAATTATTATTAGACAACCCTTTTTCATATTCATTGAGAAAATATGTTATCAGTAGTAGAATTGAGTACACCTCAGTTGTTAGACTTCAAACACACAGTCTTAACCCCCTTATTATCTGGTAATTTTTCTTGCAGGATTTGATGAAAACCATAAGAATATTAAAAGAATAGTGTCATAAGGGGCCGGGGACTTAGCTCAGTGGTTTCACCGCCTGCTGCACAAGCTCAAGGATCTGAGTTCAATCCCCAGTACCAAAAAAAAAAAAAAAAAAAAGAATAGTGTCATAATAATGAACTAACAAATTTATCACAATCTTTTTTCTTGTAAAGCAGTGCATCAGTGAAAACATTTAAAGTTGCTGTGTGTACTTCACAGCGAGACTTAAATCTACATGTGTATGTAACTACTATATTTCAGGGCAATAGCTGTTGTTTCCTTCACTATTTAGATGATAATTATATAATCTAAAGTTATTAAGAAAATATTTTTATAACTAAATCAATATTAAATATATTTTAAATGGGTGTGATTATTAAACATAGTATCATCTTGAGTAAAAATGTCCAAGTGATTGGATAGCTTAGTTCATGTTGTGACTTAATGGATTTACTGAAAAAAAAATACCTAACCTGGGTGTAATGAACACTATCAAATAGCTTGAATGGCATAAAAATAGGAAAGAAGAAGAAAGACTCACTATTTCTTTGAAGGAGTGCCAGTCTTTAACTTTTATTAAAGCTGTTTTTTTGTGATCACTGGCTGATTCAGATTTTGAACCAGGAGTGGCTCTAAAGCAACAAAATTGTAATAATTAAATTTTTTAAAAGCTTTAGTGATTCATGGAGATGACTCTCTAATTTGATGAGGTGAAAATGTGACACAGTCTCTGCTTCTGATAATGTGCATGGTACATATAATCCTTTGTTTAAGCTCTGTAAAGTAATACACAATGTAGATTTATTTGATTATCCCAATTCACCAATTGTGAGATGTAAGGAATTTAGTGTCTCCATATGAGACACTTTAGAATATTTTTGGCAGAGTGGGAAATGTCTTGCTGCTGTCTGGTTGTTCTTAGTATCTCTGGACAAACTAGTGGAGGAAAATAATGGGCTCAAAACATGCACAGAAAATCTCAAATGTTCTCAATGTGACAACAAATTTAAAATGAAAAAAGGAACTCCATGATGCAAATTTCCAGCTCCATACACACATAAAGAATCTAAAACTTCCTAAGTGTGTTCTAAAAGAGATTATTGCCTCCTTCAGCCACAGAGCTGAGATTTCAGACACCCAACACAGGCCCTCATAATTCATTTAGCTCTATTCTACCATAAATTTAGAGCTCAGCATCAAAGGATATCTGAAATGAAGGTGAAGACACTAATGGGTAAAGAAAGGAATCCCATAAATTGGAGTGGAAATGTTTGGGAGGATGCTGAGGATCCTGGGACAATTAGTTCTTAGGTTCTAGTGATGTTATTATTCCAGAGGAAAAGATTTCCCCACCCACAATACCAGAGGCATCCTCACACCCACTATTCTCCCATATCTGAGGAAATTAAGTCTGTGTTGACCAAGCATGATGATGCTGACATTTCTCAGCACCTACCCTCACCATCCACTTTTGCACCTACAGCAGGCTCAAATCACAGAAGACTCCTAAATGAGATGGCCATAGTGTGACCCATGATGAAGACAGTTACACTCCCAAAGAATTTCCTGAGTTTTCTGACTCTTATAAGAAGAGGCGTAAAGAGCAATTATAAGTATGGGAATAGATTTTAAATATATAGAGTAATGGTGACAAGAACACAGAGACTTAAATCAGTGTGAGTCTTCTGATGTTGGCATATTAAGTAGAGATTGTTTTAAAAAATTAATGTTATAGCTCATGGGGTTTAAAAAATACAATAATGAAATTGAAATAGTAAATAAGGATGAAAATTATTAAAATGAATATTTGATAATTTGAAATAAGAAAATTTCCAAGGGGTTGGGCATGGTGGAAGGGAAAAGGGAAAGGGAAGAAGGGAAAGAAAAAATTATGAGAAAAAAATGGGATCAAACTCTGTGTAAATAGGTAAGGGTGAAAGGGGTGAAGGGTGCACAGGTAATGGGAGAAAAAATAAAAACTAAGATACATCCTGTTCTAGTACAAACACCCAATGATAAATGTAAATATATTTTATACCTAAAATGTACATATATATGGTTTATTTGTCTGCTTGGCAGAAATATGGATCAAAAGATGGCCCACTGTGTGTAGTTATAGATGACTGCTGATCTTCCTTTATTTGTTGTTGATGAGGGGATTCAAAAGCTCAGGGAAATGAAAATGCTGGAGTGGGTTTGCCATGATAAACCTATTACTCCACACTGGAGTGATCTAGAAAATATACCCTTCACTAACACCCTGAGAAAGGGATTCACAAGGGGAGCACCAACATCCTGAAGAGCCCTGTCATTGCTCTTCTTTTTATGCCAGACCTGCTGGTGAAGATAATAGTCATTCAATTGGAAAACTTAAGGGTAAAGTTTTTAATTGCATTCTAGAGTG
Organism: Heterocephalus glaber; assembly: GCF_053883595.1. Taxonomy (NCBI): domain Eukaryota; kingdom Metazoa; phylum Chordata; class Mammalia; order Rodentia; family Bathyergidae; genus Heterocephalus; species Heterocephalus glaber. Next base: position 20,250 of record NW_028258217.1, on the reverse strand, counting down.
GCAGGGGCCAATGGGCACCATTCAAATGACCAAGACAAGGTGCATGATGTGTATACTGTAATGGACAGCAGAAGCAGTATAATGATGGGAATGGTCTGACACATGAAGACCAAATGGGCTGATTAGCCATGGTGTTCCCAAAAGTGAAACAGACAAAAAGCCTACTAGACTTTTACTAGATTTATATAATCAGGAAATTTTAAGGACAAATGAACAGAAATGTACTTCAAATTATGGTGACACAGAATCATGGTCCCCTGGAAAAATTCCCAAATTTGAGCCAGTTTAGAGACCCGGAACCCCTTGAGTAAAGGGATGGCAATGTCCCCTTGAGGAAGTATGCTGGTGGAATATAAAAATTATATGATCAATCTTTCACCCATCATTACCCAGATGGACATAAGGCCTTTTACCAGGGACACTGTGTACTGCAGAAAGGTTAATTAGCAAGCATTTTGGGACTGATGGACACTGGTTCTGAACTAAAGCTGAGCCCAGTGTATTCAAAACAACTTTTGGGCCTCCAGTAAGAGTAGGAGCCTATGGAGGTTGGTGATCAATGCAGTTTTAGCAAGGATCTGTTGTCCAGTAGGTACACACATCCATCCTGTAGTTATTCCCCCCATTTCAGAATGCATAATTGGGAAAGACATACTTAATTCTTGGCAGTATCCTCACATTGGTTAATGATGTGTAGTGTGAGGGCTATCATGTGCGGAAAAGCATAATGGAAGCCATTGGAGTTGCCTTTATCTAGTAAAATAGTAAGTCAAAACAATGTCATGTCCTTCAAAAGATTACAGATATCAGTGGCATTATCAAAGACTTGAAAATACAGGGGTTGTGGACACTACCACTTCTCTATTTAATTCTAATATTTGGCCTATGTTAGAAATGAATGAGTGTCTTAGAGAATGCTTGTGTATTACCCTAAATTTAACCAATTGGTGACTCCAACTGCAGCTGCTGTACCAAATTTCATTTCCTTGCTTGTGCAGAAATTTGCACATCTCCAGATACTTGATACACAGCTTCTGATTCAGCAAATGCTTTCTTTGCCATAACTATGCATAAGGTCAGCAGGAACAATTTTCATTCAGGTGGCAAAATCAGCAATAAATCTTCACTGTCCTACCTCTGGGCTATATTCACTTTTTATCCCTTTTTCACAACTTAGTTTTCAGGGAACTTGATTATCTTTCTCTTCCACAAGGTATTGCACCTGTTCATCATATTGATGATACCATGCTGATTGGACCAAATGAGCAAGAGTTAGTAACTGTTCTCCACTTGCTAGGAAAGCATTACATGCCACAGGATAAAGGAAAATACAAGTAAAATTCAAGGCCCCTCTTTCTCAGTACCTTTATCATGCTCTTTCTATCCCTTCCAGTGCTGTGGGGCTTTCAGAATTAACTCTTCAAAGGTGAAGGATAAATTGTTGCAAGTGGCTTCTTCTACAACTGAAAAAGAGCCACAATCCTTGGTGGGCAAGTTTCCATCTTGCAGGCATTGCACTTCTCATTGAGATCTGTTTCTCCTGCCCATTAACAAAATAACTTGAAAACTTGCTAGTTTCCATGGATCTCAAGAGAGAAAAGGCTATGCAATGAGGCCAGGTTACTGAGCAGGTAGCTTTGTCACTAGGGCCATATGACTAGCTGATCCTGTGGTATCAGGTGTCAGTGGCAGAGAGTGATGATATTTGGTGTCTCTGTTAAGGCAGCAAGAGTGACTTAGAGGAGAGGCTTTTAGTATTTTGGAGCAACGTTCTGCTCAAAAATCCCTTTGAAATGCAGTTTGGCTACTAGGTCTGGGTTGAAATTGGACACATGATTATTGCATATCAGTTTCCCATGCAAACTGAGCTCTTCTTCAGGAGTTAGGTATTATGTAATCTACCAAGTCATAAATTTGAACATGCACAGCAAGAGTCAATCATTGAGTGGAAATGGTATATATGTAATCAAGCCTGAACAATTCCAGAGTAGTGTGCAATCAAGTTCCATGAAGAAGTTGCCCAAATGTCCATGGCTCCAACTCCTGCTACACTGCCTTCTGTCTCCAAGCATACACATGTCATCTTGTCTGGTGAAATCTATTATCAGCTGATTGAGGAACAGAAGGCCATACCTGGTTTACAAGTGGTTCTGCTTGTTATGTAGGCATCATCAGAAAGTTTATAGCTGTAGCATTACAGCCCATTTTCAGGACATCCAAGAAGGACAGTGTTGAAGGGAAATGTTCATAATACCTGAAACTTTGGGTGGTGGACCTCTTTGTACATTCTACCAGGAAGAAAAATGTCCAGATGTGCAACTATATACCAATTCATGGGATTTAGCCTATCGACTGGTCAGATGGTCAAGGAAATGGAAGGAACATGACTGAAAAATTAGTGACTAAGATATTTGGGGAAGAGATATGTGGATAGATCTCTCCATATGTATGAAGTATGTAAATATATGTGTGTCGTGTGAAAATGCTCACCAAAACATAATATCAACAGAAAAAGACTGAAAACCAAGTATATATGATGACCTGTTCTGAAGATAGCAGTTCATTCTTAATATTATCTCTTGTGCAACTGAGATTCTGTTCAGAAAGTCCTTCCCTATTCCCATGTCTTCTAGATTTCTACATTTTTTATCCTTCAGTTGATTGAGTGATTCTGTTTTCTCATTTACTTCTTCGATCTATTTTGATTTTAATTTAGTGTTAGTTGAGAGATGCATTTCTCAATTCAATACTCTGTGTGTGTATGGCCAGTTTTTCCAGCATCATTTGTTAATGAGGTTATCTTTCCTACAGCATGTTTTTGGATTCTCTGTCAAAGATAAGATACAGAGAAATTTTATTTTTATTTTGCAGTCATAAAGTGTTGCAGAGGCTGCCCAGTTGTTGCAAAGTTTTCCAGGCTGGGCTGAAACATAATCATCTTCTTCACTCAATCTTTCTAGACTGATATAATCTCACAAAGAGAGAGAAATTTAAGATTTGATTTCACTCATCTGCATTAAACAGGACAAGGTCTAATGTCTTGACATACACCTGTGATGGGGTTATCTGGAGCTCTGATGAAAATATTCTGATGTAATGCACAGAATTAAATAGTGAATCCATCAGATCCAGAGATGCCCGCATTAATTTTGAATCCTTTCTGCAACACTTACTTTTTAGTGACATAGTGTAGGTGGTTAGTATCTCTCACACTCAACATTGTCATTAGAAGTCTCTACTCATCAAGGCAGGTTCAATGTGGAAGAATTAAAGTAGACAATAGATTCTCTTTATGACATTACAGTGGGAAATGCATAATATAAGAGTAAAGCAAAATTTGAATGTTATTAACATTAATAGAAAGATTAAACATCATACCACTAACTAAAAAATCCTAAGATCTGAGATTTCCATTTTCCTTTTTCTGCTAATATTTACATATATAGACAGTATATTGGAACAGGACTGCCTGACTCTTTCATTCCTATTTCCTTAAAACCAATATGTTGTTTGCCACAGGGGAAACCTAAAAAAATGAAAACCTCTGTGAAAGACAAATTCTTCCTTGTTTCAAAAGAAACCATCCTGATTGTGGCTTCAATAATCCACTTCCCTGTCTACACTTTCATCAATATTAGCAAGGTCCCATAGATATAAAAATAAGGTGATCATTCAAAACTCAATATCAGATCTGAAGCTGATAGGGATAAATATTTCTCTTTTAGAACTGGTAATGGGTATTAAAGACAATAATACCAGGAAATGTTAATGAAGTGTTTTGCAAATGTCAGGCAGTGGTCCTCAACCTTGGTGTAATGAAGGACCACCAAGAACTCCAAATGCAGATATTCTGGTTAAATGGGTTTTGTTGGCCAAATGTCATTATATGTTAAAATATTCATGGGAGAAATATTTTAATAAATAAGAGTGAGAACCACTAGTCTACATTTTGAAGAGTTTAATAACAACATGTTTGTAAAAAGTCTATAAGCTGATTATCTCCATTATACTTAGAAGGAAAATACTGAGGTTGACCTGCATCATTTCCTTTGCTTGTTTCTTTTGTATTTTCCCAAATTCTATTATGCTGTGTGCTAACAAAAGAAAAAAAATTGATTACCTTCACATATCTGATGTAGGAGATATGTAGAGAATGTAACAGAACAGACTGATAAGAAAATCTATGAACTAGACTTAAAGATGTTGGGACTAAAACCTTGGTTATAGGACCTTCCATGGTGCTGAAGTTGACAACATGAAATGCAAGTGTTGATTATTTGTAAATATCAAGGAAGAATTACAGGATATGATTAAAACCTTTGGTGAATATTTAAAATAAAAATTATTAAAATAGAAGGCAATTTATACTAAATTAAAATAATGCTCCCCCTTTCTTTGAGTACACTTTCACCATTATCCTTTGCACTTTCTAAGACAGTTCTGGAAAGGTCTCTTCTTTGAGGATATTAAATTCTCCTGTTGTGGCTACCTTGATGTCTTTAAACAATTAAAATCATTCACTTTTCATGGTGATTTTGACTTTGGGGGAGAGTCACAAATTGCATGATGCTATATATCACACCAGTGAGTTCGCTACAGGAGGACATGCCTTATATTGAAAAAAATCTCCATAAACATTTTGAATTGATTCAGGATGTTGAGGCCACCACAAAAAGACACAAAAGAGAACACCCAAACTGCATCAGAAAACAATAAAAATAATGTGATAAGTGTGCTCAATCTGAGGGGAACTATTTATAGAAGGATTAATGGTAATGTGTGCTTTATAATTACTTTAATTATAATTTTAATTTTAAAGTTTAATGTAAATATTTACTACCACTCTTTTCTTTTTTACTGTCACTCTTGAACACATCTCAGATTAACAATTTACCAGATAATACAGAAGAAAATATTTTAAAATGAGATCTTTCACCCCAGATATTTGTTTTAGAGTATTGATGCAAAAAATACTGCATAAAATTTAAAAATTCAAAGAATTCTCAATCTTTATTTTTTGATGGGTGCAGTATTCACTAACTCCAGAACTGCGATTATTGACATTATTGATTATATGCACTCAACTACACCATATTTACTAAATTTGAAATGCATTTAAGGTAGGAGAAAGGATTATATATTGCATAATTTAAATGACAAAATTTGAGTAAAGACTTAAATTTGAAAAGGGAATTCAGAAAATCAAAGAAAGAAAAAATGTCTAGACTAAATTGATATATGATAATATTTTTTCACATTATGATCCATCAGCTTTGATTACATATTTAAATAATACTGTCCTTGTTCTTCTATGGTTTTGTAAATATGCTAAAAGAGATTTTGACCTTTGTCTTAGAATTAAATGAGTTAGATCTCACCCTTTCTTGACATGTTTTAGAATGATTTTCTTCCTAAAGGGAGAATGTTAGTATTTATTCCCTATTCTTAAAACATTTGTACATTTTACTGTAATATTGTGATTGTTATGTATAATATTCTTTGTCTTCCATGGCTTTTGAGTGTCTCTAAATTAAGTTTGTGTAGAATTATGTAAATATCCCAGAATTCAGGATTGAAAGATTTTTAATAAAATGGAATTTGAGGTTAAAAAAGATTGAGTTTAAAAAGATTGAATGAGAAATATCATTGAAGAATCTGGATATCATGGGAAAATATTTTACTTCTGAATACATCAACTCAAAATAGGAGAGAGATGTTCCTGTATTTGTTTTCTTTCCTTCATTTTGTTTTGTTTTTCAAAATGGATTCAAGAAATACAAAAGCAACTATTATCACTTGTCTCAGAATTCTATCTCAAGAAACTCAGAAGATTCAGACCTGGAGCCTGTCTTTTTGGACTATTCCTGTGTTCACCTCTATGGTGAATATCTTCATTTGCTGCCTGAAGAAAAATCACATTAAGCGTGCTCTCAAAGAGTCTCCACAGAAGGACTATTTAATCTCAGGACCAGTGACATTCATTTGGAATGTAGGTAGAAAATGCCGAAAAATTAAGGTGTAGATCTTTTCGTCATGGTTCCTTGTTTTAGACTTTTTATTTTAGTTCCTCACCATGTTAATAGTGGAAGGATCATTGCCATAGTTGAGAGAAGGAAGAGCATAGAGTTTTAAAAAAGTATTTAGCTTTAGATTGTGAAGATGAAGCATTTCTGGAAAGGTATGGTAAGGTGGTGCTAGTTGGACAACAAGATAAACCTAGCTATACCATTAAATAGTGCAAAGAATGGCAAATGTTTTTTAATTATACATGCTTTAACATAACTAACAATGGAAGTAAATAAAATAGAGATGGATCTTAATGAGAAGGGAAAAAAAGGAAACCATTTCCAGAAAATGTACCCAGAACTCCCTTCTGAATAGAGGGAGAACCCCAAAAGTTGAGTGGACATTCAATGGTTGTTCTATTTATTTATTAGTAGTATAATGTCCTTAGAGATTAGAATAAAGTGGACCAATTTTTTCTAATTATGAGCTCTGTGCATTGGGCCTCAAAGGTCATATAATAGTTAGGAATCAGCATGTTTTTCCAGCCCTTCAGTGTGATGACCGTAGTCCATTGGGCTCTATAATATAATTCCTTTTTTCATATTTGTCCTCATCAGAAAACTGCTCTCAGACATTAGCTTCATATGAAGGATGATAAAGAGACAGAGCCCTATCATGGTACAAGGCAGGAGTGTTGCTCTGGATCCTCAGCTATAGGTCATGACCAAGCACAGAATCAGCCTTAGTCAGTAAGTGTTGGATGGAGATGAAGGATGGAGAAAGGACTGACAGAGACATTTTCTCTCCTCATCAGGACTAATAGACCAGGCTGGATGGCCTATGGAAAGGATGCTAAGAAAAAACATTCTCCTAGATATTTCATTTTTTTGGATGATATCATAAAAGGAATTCTTTCCCAAATTTCTCTCTTAATGAATCTGCTATTTGTGTATAAGAAGGCTATTGTTTTTTTGGATGTTAACCTTATATCCAGCTACAATACTGAATCTGTCAATTAAGTCTAGAAGAATTTTGACTGAGTTTTTTGGGTTTTCTAAGAAGCAAAAATCCTTTACACTGAAAACTACAGCACTTTGAAAAAAGAGAATGAGGACAATATAAGAAAATGGAAAGACATCCCTTTTTCCTGGGTAGGAAGAACTAATATAGTGAAAATGGCCATACTTCCAAAACTACTATATAGATTTAATGCCATCCTGATTGAAATTCCAACAATATACTTCACAGAACTAGAGAAAACAATCCAAAAATTCATTTGGAACCAGAAGAGACCTAGAATAGCAAAAGCAATTCTAGGCAACAGAGGCATGGCTGGGAATATCACAATCCGCAACTTGAAACTATACTACAAAAATACTGTGATTAAAAACATCATAATACTGGCAAAGAAACAGACCCAATGATCAGTGGAATAGATTACAAGATACAGAAACAACTCCAGACATAGGCAGCCACCTCATCTTTGGCAAAGGAGCCAACCACCCTCATTAGAGGAAAGATAGCCTATTTAATAAATGGTATTAGAAAACCTGGATTTCAATGTGCCAAAGATTAAAACTAGACCTGTGCTTATCACCATGCACTAATTTAAGATCAATATGGATTAAAGATCTAAACATTGAAACAGAAACACTAAACTTGCTGGAATATAAGTTAGGTAGAACTCTTGAAGACATTGGCATAGAAAAAGACTATGAACAAAACCTCAGTAGCATGGGAACTAGCACAAAGAATCAACTGGGATCTCATCTTATTGAAAAGCTTCTACACTGCAAGAGAACCCAACAACAGAGCTAAGAGACAACCTAAAATGTGGGAAAAATTTTAGCAGCTGTACCTTAGACAAAAGTCTACTACCTCGAATATATAAAGAATTGAAAAAAAAATCAGATTCCCCAAATTCAAAGACCCTATTCAAAAATAGGAATCTGAAATGAACACACATTTCTCAGACAAAGAAGTAAAAGCAGCAAATAAATGTATGAAAAACTGTTCAACATCACTGGTCATTTGAGAGATGCAGATGAAAACAACACTGAGATTCCACCTCACCCCGGAAAGAACAGCTGCTATCAAGAAATCAACCAATAATAAATGCTGGCAGGAGTGTTGAGAGAAAGGAACCCTTCTCCATTGTTGATGGGAGTGCAGGCTGGTGCAATCACTATGGAAATCAGTATGGAGATACCTCAAAGAGCTAGGACTAGAGGTCCCATTTGACCCAGCTATTCCCCTGCTAGGTATCTTCCCCCCAAAATTAAAAGAATCACACCACAGCGATATATGTGCACCCATGTTTATACTAGCATAGTTTGTACTCGCTAAAGCTTGGAAACAGCCCAAGGGCCCATCAACTGGAAACTGGATAAAGAAGATGTGGGGTTTTATTTTGTATGATGGAGTACTACTCAGCCATAAAGAAAGAGAAAATAGAGACATTTATAGCTAAGTGGATGCATATTGAGGCCATACCCTTAAGTGAAATAAATAGGAAACACATGTGTAAATATCGAGTAGTTTCTCTAGTGTGAGAAACTGGAAGTGTAAATAAGGATTAAAATGATTAAAACAAATAATTGATAATTTGAAATAAGAAAAGGTCCAAAGATATAGGGTTGGTGTGAGGGGAAGGGGAATGGAAAGAAGGGAAAGAAAAAAGTATGGGAAAAGAAAAAAATGTAAACAAAATCAATGTAAATAGGGAAGGGTGTAAGGGGTGAAGGGTGCACAGGTAATGGGGAAAAAATAAGAGCTAAGATATATCATGTACAGGTACAAGCACCCAATGATAAATGTTAACATATTGTATACCTAAAATGTACCAATAAAATAATTTTTTAAAAAAATTCTCAGCTATGGAGAAAGCTAAGTTCATGTCCTGTGTTGTGTTGATGGTCCTAAATAACTCATTCACTTTGGCTTTCTTCCTACATATATTGCACTTCATGAACATCTGACCCACAAAAGCATAAAATGGATCACTCTTCACTGTCCCTACCATTGCAAAGGATTGTAAAGTAGATAAAGAAAAAGAGGAGGATGATGACAGTAACACTAACCTCATGAAGTATGTCTGAGGGATTGCAGAGTTCCAGGCTTTGTGTTATGCATTCCAATGCTTTTTTAATTTTATTTCAAATGTATAGTATTTCCCAAATTATAACTATTCACTTCATTTTGCAGAAAGGGAGGAAAGACCTTATATAGAATGCTGGCAATCTGTCCCATTAACAGCCCACCATGTGACTCCCCTGTCACTCCAAGTGGGGACACTTTTCTCACTATGCCTTTCTTCCTAGCTGATCAGAAGAGAGAGCAGTGTGTGTGGCCTGGTGTATCCAGCATAGGAAGACAGGCATAGATCACAGGCAATGATCACAGAAGGAGCAGGTACATGGTCATTCAGCAAACATTGCCTTCATGCCCTTTCTTGTACACCCTCACAGAAGTCCACATCTGGTTAATCTCCCCACTCAATCTGAAAAGGATGCATTGATTACATTACTTTTCATGTAACTTTCCATATTTAAAAAAATACTTCTGATGTGCCTATGGTTGAAACTACTAGATTTTGGCTTAATTTTAAATTATGATTGGGAAACCACGAAGATTAGTGAATTGTAAATAATTTAATTTGCAATTTTTCAGAGCCATTTATAATTTCTGACATATAGGTCAGGGTGTTAGCATTTCTGAGACTCAGAATCATCACAAAGTTATTTCTAGTTGATATAACTGGAGGAAACCAAAAACAGATACGGTTGCTCTTTGTGTGTTTAATACATGATGAATTTATAAAATAAGTGTAAAGTATTTTCAAATATTACTGATAATTATAATGCTACTCTTTCTAGTGTTAAACTACAATATTCTGTATTTGAATAATTATTTTTCCATTTTTTAATGGGACATTTGATCTTTGCTTACATAACTATATGGTATGAATTTGTGGTGAAATGGCTTTCATTTGTCATCCTTAAAGTTTTTATAAAATGTGCCATAGAGTAAGACATCAAAATAAAAATCTTTACTAAAAACAGCACAGATCCTTCCTGCTTTTTTTTTTTTTTTTTGCAAAAAATTGCACTGTAATCAGTGCTGTATGGACAATCTTGATCATTTTCTGTCTGCAGATTTCTCTTTTTCAAAAGAATTCAACATAATAAGAGGGAAGAAATAATAGTTCTTGCTTATGTCTGTATCATGAGAAAAAGAGACCTAACAATTCAGCATCTACACTATTCTATCATTCCAACATTATAGCAGAGATATTCATTGGTATAAAGAAGAGTAAGATATGAGATAAAACTTAGAACTAGACTCTGTGTGATAAGAAGATGATTTGGATATGAGAGTAGAAGGGAAGAGAAGGGGACTGGGAGGTGAAGGGAAGTAAGAATAAAAATTTGTATATATATAATATATATATATATATATATATATATATATCAACCCACCAAGGTGAGTGTAATTATTTAATACAAACATATCCAAGTAAAATCATTGCTATATCAATAGAAAAGCAAAGAGTAAGTACTCAAAATGTATAAAATATATCATGAAATTTTAAATACTATTTTCAGGATTGTGTATTATATTTGTACACTTTAAAGTATTTTAAAATTTAAGAAAATTAAGAAGCAGGAACACAAGGAACCTTTATGCTTGATTTAATCCACATCTTTGTGTCTAATGATTGTAGATGTCACTGGCTTTTGACAATTGTTTTCTTCAAAGAGCTCACTATTTTTCTAATGATGGAATCATTCATTTGAAGACACCATGCAATGACCAAAATTTTAACTTCCAAACGTCTCTTAGTTTCACAAATGTTTTGGAGATGGATGTTATTTTCCCCGTTTCTGTTAAGCAGGATGCATTTGGAGACATGTACATGTGTTCTGCCTATAGTGGCAGGTCGATGAGAGGCACTTAACATTGACGTCCTGACCCTTAACCAGGACACTATCTCAATTTTAGAGGCAAATAAAAATATTGTCTTTATGCATGATGAATGTAGTTTGTCAAAAATCATGGAGATTATTACTTGGTATACATCAGTGAAATTTTTGACAAGAAATATTAACAGTAATAGATTACATTTGATTAGGACAGATTTTTTGAGTCAACTAATGTAGGAGATTAATAGGAAACAGAACATGCCTCAGTTGCTGTAATTCATATAACAATCCTCAACTAATATGCTACTTAGAAATTTTCCTTTGTTTGACATAGACAAAGGAAGGACTTTAAAACGATTATAAAACAAATTTACTAAAAGAAATCCCTGCCTCAGTTATAATGTTATACATCAGTTTAATCACTTGGAAGTGATATATGTACTTCATAGAAACTTTATACCACATTTCAGTGAATTCTTTATATATAACTGGATCTTGTTACACTATAAATTATGTAGCTGTGCTATAGGTACTATATAATTTAAAACTATATAACAGTTCTATGGATGTACAAATCATGACTGACATGTACATATTGACATTAAAATTACCCACAGACTTAAAGGCAGCAGTTTCTTTTGAGGGAAATGTGTGCAGAAGAATGGAATCTTGCAAAGATATTAAGAACTCAAATTCGTTAGTTGATCTCCTAAATCACTCTAAAATATGACTTCTGAAGCACATATGGTATTAGTAAATGTTCATTTTTAAAATATGGGTATTAGTGGGCATATTTATAGGTAATGCTAATGTTCTATATTCTAAAACTGAGGAGCCCAGGGATTTAGGTCAATGGTGTTTTTCCTACATGGCAAAAGCAAGGTCCTGAGTTCATTCCTGGTTTCAGAAAATAAAGATAAATAAAATATAATAAAATAAAACTTAGGACACATTCAAAGACTCTGGTATCAAACCTGGTGTATGAGAGAATTGTCAAGAAGTTAACATGCAGGTACTATGAAAAATTTTGGGGTTTGGTTCCAAGGTAGAATACTTGATATCTTAAAATATTCATATGTATATTCATGAATGAGACAGAACTGTAATCTGTGAAATTTAAAAACATTTTTATACTTCTTTGCAATAACTGTAAGCTAGGTAATTATCATCTCTATTTTATAGGTGAGGATATTTCCCAGATGTATTTACATTATGTTCTGTGCTTATGTTTTTGCATTTTCCCATTTATTCATAGTGTGAGAAGACCAAACAAGAAACATAATTTATCTTCAAGTAATTTAGAGAATTGCAATTCCTATAGAAGGAACTGCTGCTGTGAAAACTTATTAATTGACATAAGAATGGTGGAATGTCAACTTGGGTTTTGCATTCTAACCTGGTACTAAATTACTTAGTCATACATGAATGACTTTTACAATCAGAAATAAACAAAAAGTATTGTTCACAGGGGACTCACAATAGAATACAGATGGAGGGGGAAGCAAACCACTATCTTCCTTCCAGGACACTTTATTGAGGTAAGGTGGTGTTGACACATGTAAAAAAATTTCAAAAGTATTTATACATTGGATTGTTTTTTTCATCATCAACACTGCAGTGTACACAAATGCCAAATTTATGGTCAATGATAATATTGATTTACTTAAATTTATCAAAACTTGATGTCTTCTAAAGTTAAGCACACACATACACACACACACACACACACATGCACACACACACATATATATAAAGATTTTTAAAATATGAAAAATTTTGAGTTAAGACTTCATTCATAAAAAAAGAAAAAAATGAAAACCCCTAGAAGATGATTGGGGACGGTTTCTGATGTTAAACTATGAAATTTAATTTAGTGTGGAGATAATGTAGTTACAGTTCTTGCATGCTGTTTTAAATGTTAAAAGTCAAGGGAAATTTTACTCTTATTTAGTAATTGATGCCTGTTTTTTTCTTTTTTCTGATCCTCTTTTCTTTCTCAAAGGTGCCTAAAAAACACAGAAGCACAGAATCTAACACATGTCTCAGAATTCCGTCTCATGGCTCTTTCAGAGGATCCTGACCCACAGCGCGTTTTCTTTGGTCTACTCCTGTCCATGCACTTAGTCACAGTGCTTGGAAACCTTCTCATTATTTTGAGTGTCAGCTCTGACACCCACCACCATACCCACATGCACTTTTTCCTCTCCAACTTGTCCTTCCCTGACATCTGCTTAATCTCTACCACAGTCCCTAGAATGATTGTGGACATCTATCTGGTCTCAGAGTACAATCATCCCATATGTGGGTTGCCTGATGCAGATGTATCTCTTTCTCATCTTTGTTGTTATAGATGACATGCTTCTGACAGTGATGTCCTATAGTTATCTGTAGGTCTGTAGCCATCTGTCATCCCCTGCATTACAAGGTCATCATGAACCCTAGTCTCTGTGGAGACTTAGTTTTTGTGTCTTTTTTGTTCAGCCTTTTTATATCTCAGGTGCATAATTAGGTTGCCTTACACTTTACCTACTTTCAGGATTTGGAAAATACTAGTTTCTTCTGTGACCCCTCCCTTCTTAATCTTGCGTGTTCTGATACTCTTACCAAAAATACAGTCATTTATTTTGTTGACATCATCTCCGGTTTTCTTCCTTTCTCAAGAATCTTTTTCTCTTACTATAAAATAGTTTCTTCCATCCTGAGACTCCCAACATCAGGTGAAAAGAATAAAGCCTTTTCCACCTGTGAATCTCACCTGTCAGTTGTCTGCTTAACCTGTGAAACAGAAATTGGAGATTACCTTGCATCTGCTGCATCAAAATCTCCTAGAAATAATGCAGTGGCTTCACTGGGGTACATGGTTTTCATCCCTATGCTGAATCCCTTCATCTTCAGCCTGAGGGATAAGGACATTAAAAGTGCTCTGTGGGTAATGGGGAACAGAAGGAGGTAATCGTATTACTGCTTTCATTCCTTTTAGAATTGGAGTTGGAAAACAGTCATCCACCTATGCAACTCCTGTCTCCTGAGTCATGTTATTCTTGTAGCTCCATGGCTCTCATTCCATTCCATGAATCATCACTGAATATTGTGTCCTTTGCTTTGTTGTTAACTATCAACTGAATGTCCTGGGATTCTTTTCCACATAAACATCATGATTAAATCAATAAACTCCGACAGTCTCTGTAATTTCTGAGCAATGACCCTGGCTTCCAAGGGAAAAGCTGTATCTCTTCACACATCCATTCAAAAGTTATGTGCATTTTCACATCTCTTGTATATTTTCTTTTGAAAATACATCTGAGATACATATTTAGGCATGCTATTTCCAGGGAACATATCAGTGTTCCTCAGAGTTGGCCTTTTTTCATATCACCTAGGGAGAATAAAAACACAGAAACAGGGGTCTTCTCATCAATTGCTCTGATTTATATGGGTGTCACTAAGTATGAGATATTCAAAAAGTTTCAGAGAAGATCATCATGCCAGTTCTAAAGGATCAAGCTTCAGTGTGCAAATAAAAATAAGAAATGAGATAACATAACAGTAAGCAAGGTGGTTTTCTTCAAATGTAACCTTGAAATGCATCTTCTATGCATACTATGCAGCTCATTGTTACAATAGCTGGTTTAAAATTTTTATCTTCATGCCCAAGCCTCATCTTCCTGCTAAAAATCGTTTTAGACTAATCACAGACTCTTGAAACCACTAATGTATTTCACATCAGGTTTCATTTTTGAAACACCATCAGGATTGCTAAATTTCACTACCTTGAAAATTTGGTTTTTATTATTTTTCATACCCCTAAGCCATCTATGTTTTAGATTCTGTATACATTAACTATCTCTCACAACATTGTTGCATTTTGCCTTTATTTTATAATAGCTGTGCAAGAAATTGTCCATATTTTATCTTCTTTTAAAATCAATATATTTGTTTCTGTTGTTTGTATCACTCTGAGTGATAAATCATTATATGAGAAACAGTTATGTTGTCAGTTCCATTTCATTGAAATATTTCAAAATTTGCTGATGAATTAAAAGTGGTTTGAAATATATGACTGTCTTCTGTTGTCATAAATTTCAGCTGGAAATTTGAAGATGGTCCCATATTTTCGGTTATTCTATGGTTCTAGTGCTGTCTGAGAATTATTGTAAACAACTACTTATAAGTAAATTGAACTTTGCTTCTTTTGCTTTCTTCTAAGATTGCCAAGGTCCATACTACCAGACCTAGTTAGCAATATTTTAACTTAATGAATAGCTTTTTAATTTTCTCATTTTTCATATGGCATACTCTATAGGAAAACTGTTGATTTTCCTCTTTTGTTAATGATTTAGAAGAATTATATGCAATATTAACATTTTACATGGTAAAGTTTACAACAGCTATCTCAAATTGTATGGCAATCTTGACTAAGATAAGGATTATATAGAAGGGTAAAAAGATCCTATGGTAATTTCAATAGATATAAACCAAGCCTTTAACAAAATCCAAAATCCATTTATGATGAAAATTACCATGATGCAACAGGTATAGAAGGGCCTTACCTCAAACTGATGAATGCCATTTATAACAACCCACTGCCAACATCATACTAAATGTCCACTCTCACCACTCCTGATCAATAGATTCCTTTTTTTCCCTTTAAGTTTATTGATACATTTTAGGTATAAAATACAGTCACATTCATCATTAGGATCTTGTGCCTTTACATGATGTATCTTGGTTCTTATTTTTTGTTGTTGGTTTGGAATGCAAACTAGTACAACCATGAGCAAAATCAGTGTAGAGAGTTATCAAAAAACAAAATTAGAAATTTCACTTGAACCAGCTATTAGCCTTCTAGGTATGTTCCTGAAAGAGTTAAAGACATTGTATTTCAATGATACATACCTACCCATGTTTATATTTTATAGCTGGATCTTTTGTAATAGCAGTTCATAGTAATAAAGTGGCATATATGTCCAACAGCAGATGATGGATAAAGAAAATATGTTATTTATACACAGTGGATTACTACTCTTCCATAAAGAAGGACAAACTTGAATCATATGTTGGAAAAAGGATGCACCTAGAGACCATAATGTTAAAAGAAAAAAATCAGACATGCAAACTTAAATATTGCAAGGTTTCTCTTATATGAGATACCCAAGTTATAAACAAAGAACACAGAGATAGATAACAGGAAGTAAGAATGTAGATCTTTCTCAAAGGAGAGAGATATCAAGGGATGACAGAAGTGAGAGAGAGGGGAGGAGAAAAATGCATAAGCAAAGAATTAAGATATGTTATGTACATGTATGTACTCCACACAATTAATATATACATTATTTACCTCAAACGCATGCCAAAGAAAAAACAAGAAGTGGTCAAGGGATAAGTAGAAGGGGGAGGAGTGAAGAAAAAGTGGATAAAAAAGGAATTAATACATTTTATGTAGGTGTTCCAAAACTGCACAAGGAATGTATACATTATGTACTTAAAATATATTAATAAATAAAAAGATCTGAAAAAAAACAGTTCACATAAAATATTTAACAGAGTAATCAGGTAAAAGGAAGAAATGAAAAAGATAGGAAGAAGAAAGTAAGAACACAAAATATACTAATTTGCAGATGACATGATTGTTTACATAGAAGACAAAAAAATTTCAAAGTGGCAGAATAGAAAATGAACACACAGAATTGAAAAGTGCTCCTGTACATCTACAATGAACCCACCAAGAAACAAGTCAGGAAAACAATTCCATTTGCAATAACTTTGAAAAAATTCAAACTTAGAAATGAACCAAAAAAGGAAATAAAAGATCTCTGTGATGAAAACTATAATACTCTGAAAAAGTGACTGAAGAGGACTCAGTGAATTGACAGACAGAACCTTGAGCTGAATAAGAAAACACAATGTTGTCAAATGGCCATATTAGCAAAAATAGCTATAGATTTAAAGGAAATTAAATCAAAACAAACAATTTTCTTTCCAAAAGTAGAAAAAATTATAAAAATTGTATGGTACCACAAGAAATCTAGAAGAGGTTAAACTACCCTGAATAAAAAGAGCAAAGCAGGAGTTGTTATGGCCCCAGACATCAAAGCTACATTAATAAGGGCAGCATGGTACTGCCACAAAAAAATAGAAGAGCATAGCAAAGTAACAGAGAATTCATGGAAATACCCCAATGAACCTTCAGCCATCTGATTTATTTACAAAGAGGCTAAAAATATGTGCTAGTCCAAAGACAGCCACTTTAACTTGGAAAACTGGTTGACCATGTGTAGAAGAATGGAACTAGAACCATATTTCTCACCCTGTGCTAAAATCAAATAAAAATGATCAAAAACCTAGGTATCAAAACAGAAAAACTAAATCTGCTCCAAGAAAAAAGTGTAAACCTCCTGAAGAAATAGAAAAGGACATTCAAAACAGAACCTTGATTGCACAATAAAATAAGAGCAACAATCAAAAAATGAGACAACACTAAACAAAATTTTCCATACAACAAAGAAAACAATCAACAGAGCCAAGGCAACCTACAGAATGGGAATGGTTTTATGCCAGTCGTCCTTGGATAAAGGACAGATATCTAGAATATATAAAGAGTTTTAAGAATTGACCCCTAAAACCAAAGAACTAATTAAATATGGGCAATTGAATTAAATAGACTCTTCTCAAAAGAAGAACTTCAAATGGCCAATAAATAAACAAAAATATTCCAACACCCCCTCCACCAACCTCCCCCACACACACACACTCCTGTGGTCTCAAAACCACATGGAAGCAGAGGTGGCAACCAACAGACCAACGTGATGGAAGAAGAGACCAACACCCAAGAGGAGAGGTTTGCTTCAGGACTGAAGTGTTGTTCTACCGTAGAAAGTGGGTGAGAGATAGCTTTTGGAGATTGGGTTAGAGAGAAAGAAAACAAAATAAGGATCTCCTGGGGTCCTCTGGAGCAGAAGGAATCAGAGCACCAAGATCACAGGACCTGTATAATGTTATGGGAGTCCAGATTTTAGGGTGAAAGTGGAAGAGGGGGGCAATCCTAAAAGAGAAGGCATTTAGTCTAGTGTTATGTTAGAACTCTGACACTGCTGCCCACATCCAGCAAAAAATAGTGGTCTGAAGTAGTATAGACTGATATATCGATGGTCTGATGGTATTCACTAAAATCACAGTGCTCTTTGTTCCAGTTATGGGATGTTCGTAAGTGTTTCCTAGAGTTTATCAATATCCAGTTGACATTTGATGCAATTGTTGCCACTGAATTTACTACTACAGCTAAGGTAACATAATAGTCACTTACAACTTGTTTTTTCTCTATGGAAATATTTGAATTTCCCGAGGGGATCATGAGACCCTCAAAAACGTATACACATACACATGGGTACATGGAAAACCAAGGCAACAGAAGAACTCAAGATCTCCCAACTCTTCTAAGGCAGATAAGGGGCACAAATGGTAAGAGAAATAGAAAGGCAAATATCAGGTAGTGGGATGTTACAAAAAAGTTATAGAAGAAATTAATAAACTGGATGAGTTTAAGGACAAAATAAACTAAAATTTCATAGAACTATCACTCAATTCCCCAAAGTGGATATGGGGAAAATAAGCAAAAAAAGTGGAAGAACTGACCAAAGCAGTTCAAGATATTAATAACAAATTCACCAAAGATATAGAATCTTTGAGATTATATCAGACAAAAATGCATAATATTAAAAACTGTATAATGTTCATAAATTTCAGAAATGACAACATGAAGACAGAGTGTCTGGAATTGAGGACAAGATAGTAAATTTTGAAGTACTCAGAGAAGCCTCAAAAAAATAAGAGAATAAGAAAAGACCATACAGCAGCTAAGAGATGACACTAGAATGACCAGCCTAAATCTAAGTGGAGTTATAGAAAAAGCTACAATACAACACAGATGGCATTATTAATATGTTTACAGAAACTGTAGCAGAAATTTTCCCAAATATAAGAAAACAGTTCAATGTACATTAAGCGAGTTATCCACAACACCAAACAATTGTATTGAAAAAAGAATATCACCAAGACATATTCTTATTAAATTGCCACATAACAAACAAAATGAATAAAACCAAAATTTTAAGATGAGAGAAAAACAAAAGAAAATATTGATAAAGGTAAACTTATTAGAATTATAGCAGACTTCTCAAGACAATCCTTAAAGGCCAGAAGTGCTTTAAGTGAAATATTTCAACCCCTATCAGCAAACAACTTCCAACCCAGATTAACATATCCAAAGAAAAGCTTCCAAAAACCAATAAGGACCTTTCATGTAAAAGATCAGTTCAACAGATGTTTTACTTTGAAACTAGCACTTCAGAACATACTCAAGAATATAATATATGAAACCAATAAAGCTAAAATCCAAGATGATATTAAGATTCCAAGCCAGGAAAATGGATAAACAGCAGTTAAAAATGACTTTATTTCATCTCCACAATGGCTCCATAGATAACTGTGAACTTCCAACATCAGAGCAGAATTATCCCCTAAGCGGTGTGATTAACACAGGTATCTTTTTCTCATTGTTGAATGTATGGATGTCATGCTCCTGACAATGATGGCCTATGATAGGTTTGTGGCCCTCTGTGACCCATTCAGTTACTCATTCATCACAAACCCTTGCCTTTGTGGAGTTTCAGTCTTGATTTTTAATTTTTCTTATCTTTTTGGACTTCTATAAGCATAATTTTATTGTCCTAAAGCTTACCTACTTCAAGAGTTCCTAATTTGTTATGTGCACTGCCCTTCTCCTTAGTCTTCTCTATTTGGTAAACTTCCTCAGAACCATAGTGAAGTATTAATGGTGGCATATTCTTTTGCCTCCCAATCTTGTGAATTATTTTCTCATATTAAAAATTGTTTTCAATCATCACAAAATTATCTTTAATAGAGAAAGAAACATATTTCTCTACTTTTCAATCCTGAGTGTCAGTTGCTTGCTTGTTTTGTGGAACAAGTGTTAAAGAATAAATTGTTTTGGCTTTAATAAGTTTTACCAGAAGTGTGATAGCCACAGTGATGTTCTATGTCCACACCTGTGTTGAATTCCCTTACAGCCTGAGTAATAAAGTAAATATAAGTACACTGGGGAGACTCTAACAGAACAGTAAATCTCAGGACCTCTAGCATTTTTGGTTATGTTAGTATGATAATTCCATATGGCTTTAATTTCAGAGTGTAAAGCTGTGAGAGCTTAAATGTGAATTTTGAGTTGAGCATAAGTTTGCATTTTGGAAAATGAAAAAATTCTTGAAGCTATGTGTTGAGTGACTCACGACAATATTAACGTGTA
>NW_028258215.1:0-49556 GCF_053883595.1 Heterocephalus glaber | reverse complement strand
GTTTACTTATGAAGACTAGTACCATTGCCTTCCATATCTCCAGCTTTTCCATCTACCCATTCACCTAAAGATGGACTGAAAATATTTTTAAAATTGCATGGGCCCTGTACATGTATAGACATTTTTCTTATCGTCATTCCCTAAATACAGTGAACAACTATTTCCACAGACCCTTGTAGACAGCAGAGGATAGGGGAGAGGATGCAGGAAAGATCCGAACTGCAGCCTCTCAATCCAGCCCTTTCTTTGCTTTTCAGGAGACAGTCAGAGGCAGATTTGCCCGCTTCCCATCTAAACTCTGCTGACACCCCTTCAGGGCAGAGGCACGCAGGCTTCTCTGTTTCCAGAGTACAGCGACCCTGGTTTGTGTGTTCCAGCAGCTACCACAGTCCTGATGCCCGGGGAGGGCTGCAGCCCCTGTCCCCTGCAGCAAGGTGACACTGCCCAGAGCTGGGGTCAGGAGGATGGACATCAGCTCCTCTGCTCCCCCCTCACTCTCCCTCCTTCCTCTGCCAGCTCCAGCCTGTGGGTGCCACCTCTGCTCTGCACACACCTGTCCCAGGCTCCCTCCTGCCTTCCCCAGGCCGCCTAGGACCCTTCCTCTTTGTACTGCCACCCAGTCTCATCCTTCCCCTTCCAACTGATCCTCCCCAAGGCTGCCAGTCTTTTAGGAATCACAGATGTGACCCATCCCTCCTCTGACAGAAGCCTTTGTCTCAGGGACCCCTATTTGGCTTCCCCCTCTTGCCCGACCCTCTCCTCATACTCTGGTCCTGCTTGGACTCCCAGGTTGGAATCATAGGGCATTGCACCGATGGCTCCCGTAATGGCTCTCAGAGATCACCTGGACAGAATTCTGGCACACAGGGGACTCACTTATTTTCTTTAACTCACTCCAAAGAGAAGCTGACCAATAAAGGCTTGGATGTTCAGCTGGATGCAAAAGACTACCACCTTGCTGGGTCCTTAGTCCCCCTCCAGGAATCAGGAAGCCACAGAGGCTGGATTCTCCTCTCTTACAGCACACTGGCCCTGCTTCTCTTCTGGCAAAGGCTCATAACCCCTCATACAGTGACCTAGGGGACAGACAGCTGGGCCCACCCAGGCCGAGGTAAGAAGAGCACTCACGAGTCAAGGAGGTAGTAGACATCAAAAGCGCCATCACAGTACTGCAGAACGTCCTCATCTTGGTTCCCACTCTGCCTGGCCTGTGGGTCTCCGTAGCTGTGGAGATGGGTAGAGTTCGGGTAATAGGAGTGGGAAGCTCTCCAGCCTGAGCCAGGGTCCTGGAAGCTCTGGGCTCTGGAAAGCCACATAGGTAGCAGCAGGAGGAGCAGGAGGAAGAGCACAGAGCAGGGCACACAGGGGCTGTGCCTCCCCATTTTGCTGCCCGTCTCTGTGACCTCCTTGCTCATGGGACCCTGTCCAGAGCCCAGGGAGGCCGAACACCAGCCACCTCGGGCCTCCTGTGTGGCCACCTCCTCTGTGCCCAGGGACCAAGGCCCCTGGAGCCCTGTCACCAATGCGCAGTGGGCCCACACCAGTTCCCTCTGAGAGCACAGTGACTGGGGACACTGCTTCCCTCAGTATCCAGCCACGGACTGTCCCCAAGGCCCTCCCCCCACCCCAGGGCAGAATGCCCTGTGGTTATGATGGACGGAATGGTTGGCATGGTGACTTTGTGACCCGCAGCTCTACCCAGGGACCTGCTTGTTGACAGCATCAGGATCATGGTCAGCATCATGACCACATGCAGGTCCCTGGGCGGAGCTGTAGCTCACAAGGTCACCATGTCAACCATTCTGTCCATCATAATCCCAGTGTTTTGCCTAGAGGAGGAGGCAAGGGCCTTGGGCACAGCTGGCAGCAGGACACCTGGGGCAGCAGGATTCCCAGTCTCTGTGCTGCGAGAGGGAACTTGTGTGGGCACATTGGGCACTGGTGACAGGGCTCCAGGGACCAGCCAAGGCCCCTGGGCACAGGGGAGGTTGTCAACCAGGAGGCCCTGGGGCAGGGTTCATAAGCAAAGCGGTCACAGAGACAGCCAAGAAAATGGGAAGTCATGGCCCTAGTTCTGTGCTCTTCGTCCTGCTTCTGCTGCTGCTCCTTTCAGCCCTGTTTAGCACAGGGAGCCCCCAGATGTAGTTGCCAGCTCGAGAAATGTCCAGGGACTCGGCCTGGGCTCCGGAAGTTTCCAACCCCAGGTTTCAGTGCACAGCTGGCATAAGAGGAATGCAGATCAGCCGCCATGCCCAGGCGTCTCCGACATCTACTTCATCCTGAACAAGTGAGTGGCCTTCAGATCCTGCCTCCACCCAACTCCAGGAAGAAGCAGTCCCAGTCACTGCAGGCAGGATGGGGCCTCAGGAAACCCCATGTCTGTAAGAGGACTGGCAGGGCCTCCAGTGCTCAGCCCCCAGCACAGGCCTCAGTGACTTCCTTATCTCAAGTGGGGGGTGTCACCACAGGGGTGGTCTCTGGGTGGCTCTGGCCCTGTAGCAACATGGCCCAGCCCTGGGTTCTGCAGGGCTCTCAGTCACTGGGCCCCAGGAGCCACCTCCCAGCCCTGGGAGAAGCCCCAGCAGGGATATTTTGCTCATACAAGAAATGAAACATACTCATGCCAAAGGCTGTTTCGGATACCGTTTCCCACTGCACACTCACAGCTAATTCAGTGCCATTAGTACGCGATACATTTAAGTATACAGTCCTGTTGGCTTCTCCTGTGTTAATAGAGGTGGCCCTAAAAAGAGAAAAAACTGGATTGTGGAAAGCAGAGAAAGGAATAATTTATACATTTTAAAATATGTACCACATTGCCAGCACATACTTGATACGTTACTACATTTATGCAACTTAAGTAACATCCACAAATTTTATATACCAGGAAGACTAGATTCTAGAACTAAAAAAATCATTCAATTATGGAGTTTTTCCAAAAAGCCCAATGCAGTACCCTTATACTATAATCCTAAGAAAATATTAAGAATCAGTAACTTCACATTATACATTCTAAAAAAAAAACCCTATTTCTAAATTTCTTCACATGTAAATCAAAAACTTCTAACTAGGGGAAAATGAGTCAGGAAATTCTTTTTCTTTTTCTTTTTCTTTTTGGTACCAGGGATCGAACTCGGGTCCTTGCATTTGCAAGGCAGGCGCCAGAACCACTAAGCTAAATTCCCAGGCCTGAGTCAGGAAATTATTTGTATTTCAATAAACATTTATCACTTAAAGTATTTTTAAGACATAAAATATAAACATTTGTAGCTCCCAGAGTAAATTTTAGAACTACAGCCATGTTAATATGTTTGAAGAGTCATTCATTTGGTCTGAGCAATTAAGTACATGCCATATATATTGATTTTATTATTTTTCAAAACACAAAATAGGCCGGGGATTTATTTATTTATTTATTTATTTATTTATTGGTACCTGGGATCGAACTCAGGTCCTTGTTCTTGCGCAGCAGGCAGCAAAACCACTGAACTAAATCCCTGGCCTAGGCCGGGGATTTGATCCCGAGTTTGATCCCTGGTACAAAAAACAAAAGAAAACAAAACACACACACACACACACACACACACACACAGTAATGCAGGCCTTTACTTGAAAACCTGAGAACAGAAAAATTCTAATAACATCACCACATCAGACACGTTTAGCCTTTGGATGTTCCCTATTACGGGAGAGAATGCACAACCTCTCGGAATCTATCTTCCAGAGGTCATTCTAAAGGGCCCTTTCCCAAATAATCAAACATTTTTTATGTCAAAAAACATTCCCTACTTAGTTTTTGAAGTGATAATCTCCTTATAAATTATACCTATTGTCAACGGCAGAGATACTGAATAGCCCCAGAGGGGCCTGGTTTTGCAAAACCGTTATCAAGGTTTCAACGCGTGACCCCAGTCTGGCACCTCCAGTTGGGTTAAACAAGGTGCAAACAAAATGCTCAGCCATTTCTGGTTCCGTGTCTAATATGGCAGATATGTGTAGGGCCTGAAAACAAAATCAAAAGATACAGTTACTAGAATACAGTTTGCAACACACACACACACACACACACAGAACTTTATTACACATTCTGACAAGAAAATAATATGTTTTGAGAAATACCACCTTTTTTCTTTATAATAATGATCCCCGTAATGTGATAGCTAGAACTGTTTCAAGGTACTAGTATGTGGATTTTCAAAACAGGCATATATTGAAAGAAAGTATCTAAAACATAAATATTTTAAGCATTTTAAAATAACACTCATTAAAAGATTAAATTCACATCTTCATTTTTGCTAACTTCTTATGCTGCCCTGACTTTATACCTTTATTGATCCCATTCTAAACTAGGAGTCACTGCTCAAGTGTAGTGAGGGATCAGGCACCAATCAGAAACAATCTGAATCTCTACCAGCAGGAGACTGGATCAACAAAGTGGGATCTCTTTACTGGAACACTACTCCGTAACACAAGAGGAAGAAATTACTGCTTTGTGCAATCATGCAGATTTCAACAATTATGTTGAGTGAAAGGAGTCAAACACAAAAGAGTAGATACCCCATGAGTCGATTGACACAGCCCAAGAACCAGCAAAATGAGTCTGTAATTATAAACATTAGAAAGCAATTTCTTCTGGAAGAGGGAAAGGGCAAAGGGAACGCTTCTGGGTGAGAGACTTGTTAAGTATCTTAATCTGAGTGGTTACACGTGTGCATATGTCTTTTAAGTCATTCATGCACACATTTAAGAGTTGTATATTATATTTCATGATTAAAAATGTGGGGAAAAAAGCAGTTATGTGCATTAAAATTTATTCCAATTTGCCCTAACATTTAATTTGCCTAATGAACAGAAAGGGCTTTTCTTCACCCTATGAAAAAGTAACAGGAAAAAAACAATACAAATAATTTAAAATTTAAAAATGAAAAAATGTGAACACAGCAAAAGAAGGGCAAAATCATAATAAACTTCAAATCTGAATTTTTATATCATTTCAGGATTTAAGTGTCTCTGAACAATTAAAGGTTTACATTTCCAAGAACATAACAACAGCCCAGCATAAAAGTATGCTGAAGTTTACACAAAATTATCATGAGGAAAATTATTTAACGGGATGAACTATTTTAGATGAAAGAATTATGTATATTAGTTTGGAGTTATATTTTATATAGCCAGCTAGAGAAAAATGTCTAAAGGTAGTATAACTATCTTAAAATTAAACTGTTTTTAAAAATAAAGTTTAGTAACAAGTATAGAAAATAAAAAATATAAAAAAATTTAGAGGGTAAACTTCCATGAGATCACAGTCATAATTCAACTCAAACTCAGCATTTTTCCTCTAATATACTATTCCTACGCCCAAACAAGCAATCTAAGATAAGCAGTTACATTTAAACTGTGGCAAAAAGAAGTGTCTGAGGCTGGGATTTTTTTGTTTTTAGTTTATGCTTAATACACAATATAAAGAGAATTTTGCCATTGACATGGGCTTGAAATTCAAACTAGCTCTATGTCGTTTTATTATTTCTCCCTCCCTTGCTCCATGAAGAGCGACTTCTCCAGCTGCACCTCATTGGGACCACACACTCCTCTCCGGGTCTGTAGGAAATCCTCAGTTGGGAATGCTTCCTTTCCCTTTGAGGATAGGTAGGGTGCACCTTTAGAGAAGCCCTCTGCAACATTAAAGATAAAAGAGCCACACCGTACCTTGAATCGAACTCCTTCCTCTAAAACAATGTAGCCTCGGGAAGGGGTCAGGTCCTGGGACTCCGCAGAGGAGTTGGCCTCGGTCACTGGGAACTTCACAGTCACGGTCCCGAACAGCCCCTGCGCGGGCTCCCAGACCACGGACAGCACTGCCTCGCTCTGCTGCGTGGAGAGGGAGACCGAGGCGGCCACTGGTTCTCTCAGGAAGAGGCGCTCGCTGTTGTTGAAGGACAGGACTCCAGGGACATCATCGTTAGCGAGTACAGTGACCAGGTCTGCGAGGGCGAGGAGCGGAGGTGAGCGGAAACAGCGAGCTCTGAATGCCAGAGGAGCATGGTTGTGTCATTGGAAATGAGGCCTATTCGTTACCTAAAGCCATTATTTTACGTAAGTTTTTCTCTTAAAAAAGAGGAAAATTGAGGGCTCAGTGGTTCTGCTGCCTGCCTCACAGGCGCAAGGACCCGAGTTGGATCCCCGGTGCCAAAAAAACAAAACAAAACAAAACAAAACAAAAGAGCAAAATTGTCTAAAGCATTTAATAAAATTCCATATTCCCTCGTGATATAAAAACAGTCTGTAATCTTGGAAGAGAAGGCATGTTTGTCAAGCTAGTGGAATGGCATCTCCCAGGAGTCACTAGCAATACCCCATTTAATGCTCAAAGAGCAAAACCATTGCCGTTAGAAACAGAAACAACACACGCAGCGGCATCTCTCCTCCCTGCTCAGGCAGCAGAGTCCTAGGGCTATCGCCCAGGAAACTGGCACAAAGAACGGAAAGGAAGGGCCAAACTGTCACTATTTTCTAAATGAAATGTTTGTCTACTAAGAAAATGTACAAGAAAAAAATTATTATGAGTCAAAAACAGAGGCTTAGAAATCCCCAAATATCAAGAGCTTTCTATTTTTACAATCATTAATAAAAATATTAGTAACTGCAACAACCAATACTATCAACAACTTACTAACTTTCTCATCCATATATTTAATTTTCACAGTAACTCTACAAGGTAGATTGTATGATTATTCCCATCTCACAGAACCTATAGCTAAAGCTGTCTGAGGTTCAAAAGCTAGGAAGCGGCAGAGCCAGTGTGCAAGGCCAGGATTGCACACGTAGAGGAAAACACAGGTACAGACTCACTACATATCTGCACACTGGCTATGAGGGTCTAAACAGGAAGAGAAGGGGCCTCGTTCGTGCAGGAACACACCCGGATGGCATCACGAAAACGCTAAGAGCCACAGGAGAAAACCCCAGCACTGCAATGTGCAGTTGTGGCGGATGCTGGTGCACACTCCAATGTCCCTGTCCCGACCCCTTCTCGGGCACACGCAGCAGTCCCTACCTGCCCAGTGCTCACTCTCTGCACCCGAGGACAACTCTGACCTGTGAGAGTGAGGCCAGCCCTGCTGCAGATGCTGGGCCCCGAACTCCCAAGAGTGGCCCTCAGACTCCGAGGGGCAGGAGGCAGCGGCCTCCTCCTTGGTAAGGGGATGCCCGAGCTTTGTCCAGCTGTGTCACAGGACATTGGCAGGACCGAGAGCTGCCGGGCTATACCTCATCATTCATCAGCTTTGGATCGATGCAAAAGAACTTCACACTGAAACCCAATGCCTAATGGTGTTTCATTCTCTCCATGATGGCAGGGCACTGCTTTATACCATTTAGGACAAAAATAAGGTTGTATCCTTGTCTCACACGCTACTAATGAATAAATTCGTTCCATGTTAAATAGTAAATGTAAAGAAAAACTACGATAAAGTATATTTTTCATAACTATTGTATTTTCTAATATTATAATGTAAAATATTTTAGAGTGGATGGAAAGAAATAAGTAGCATTTAACAAATTATTAGAAAATATTTGATTCTTTACGTTTTAAAAAAACCCTTTTAATAAAAGGCTTCATAATAAACTTAAAAGACGTATGACAGTGCAGGAGAAATATCTGTGATATATGTATGCAGTGAAAGACTGAATTTAGATACTAAGAATTTTCCTATAAACCAATACAAACACAAGCCATGGGAAAGTCCCCAAAGATCCTAAAAACCAGGGTCACACAAAGGAAAAAGAACAGAGCCAAACCCACTAATGAAAGGAAAATGAAGAAAAATGCATAAAAATGTACAATATGACCACGTATCTTTCATTTGTTGGAATCAGTATAAATATTTTAAGACAAAAGCAGTTGCTAGTGAGGACATGGGGCAATAGCCCCAGTGCCCAGGGCCACGGACACGACAGAGGCGGTGACCCTTTCCCTCACTCAGCACCCACTGCACTTGACCCGGAGTCCTGACTGTCCCCGCTTACAAAGACGCAGGCACAGGCGCATTTAGTAAAGCTTTTGGAAATGACCAAAACGTCCATTAATCAGGCATGGTTTAAGACATATCTACTTTCAAAGCAGGGCCGGGGATTTAGCTCAGTGGTTCCGGTGCCTGCCTCGCAAGCGCAAGGTCCCGAGTTTGATCCCTGGTACAAAAAAAAAAACCAAAACACCACACAAAGCAATTATTGTTTCCATAAAAGTTTTAAAAATAGAAAATTACAAGCCTAATGTAAGCTCAACAGAGTGCAATGACCTCCCTCACTGTGGTGGGCAGTAACCTATATAATCCCAATCAGAATTATCCCTAGACTTCTTTAGGAATACTTGAATTTAAGTGTCCTCTCTTTCCTGTTATGTGGAACACAGAAAAAAGATGCTGAACACCATCTGTCTTGTAACAGTGAGTAATCTTGGCTTTGGGATGAAGCTATTTCCAAAAGGGCCAGGAGATGAGAGAAGACCTCGGAGTCTGGAAGGATTAAGTCCTGGTCCTACCTCATCTAAGGCCATATATCTCTGAACGCTGATTAAATCCATTTGAATTGAATTTTGAATTGCTCACACATAGACAATTCTTAACCAGCACATGGTGTCCCTTCCCAAAATCCTGTACCTGTAACTCTCTATGTTCTACAAGAAAATCATTTCATCTCAAACATATGCTCTCTGAACATGAAACAACAGCCACACCCTTGAAAACAGGTTTCTGCAGTTAGAAATAATCAATTTATTTTATCAACACACCAATAAATAGAATACAGTAAAAAAGGTAAAGATCAATCTTTGGTTACTCAAAATTCTTTCATATTTTTCAAATATAAAAATCAAACTTCTTTCCACAGAAAGGGCATTAATGCTAGGAATTCAAAGGTTAATTAACTTAAAATCCCCAAGAAGCGAGTTTTTAAGAGCCCTTCTAACCCGATGTTCTGTATGTTCACACGGGTTCCTCCTTTATTCTTCCTTTACCTTCTCTAAGTAGCACCTAATAAGCAGTGAAATAGGATAGGGTAGGTTTTAGTAACAATGTCACCCCATTCCAAATGAAGAATTAGGGCTGCAGTGGTCCCAGAGATCAATATCCCACCCACCGCTCTACGCAGAATACTGTGGTGTCAGGGGAGACTGAGAGAAACACCTTTGTCACTCCTGCAGCTAAGGAGGAAACGAGAGCAGAACTGTATTCTGAAGGGGAGATGCCTGCAAATTAAATACAACTGTGATATTTGAGGAAATACTTTAATATTACCTTTAGTATCAACCTACTTTTGTTTATTAGCATAAACACACACAGGATAAAGCACCATTTCACTGCCACACACACATTCTGAAATGCTTATTAAAACATCTTCTATTTTGAGTACAGAAATCTCTTGTCCCCGTACTGGGGAAGCCAGCATGATGGAGAGGGTTACAGATAAAGAGACCATTGATTACCTATTGTATTTTTCCCCAGCTCCACTCCAGGAGAAGGATTTGTTAATATGAGCTGAAAGTTTTCATCTCCTTCTGGAACATCATCGTCCAGAATCACAATGTCTTATACCTTTCTTCATCAGCAAAATGAAGAATCTGGCCAAAAAGGTAAAAGGAAACAGTTTTATATTTAAATATACCCTGAGGCTTTATAAAATGTTTGAAAAGAAATACAATATAGTTGTAAATGTAAAGAATAAGCTACTTTACATGAAATCCTTTTTAAAAGTTTTTGCATGATACCTTTTTAATTTAAATGGACAATATTTTATTTTAAAAATCAAAGATTAGAGAGGAAAAGAAAAAAGATTATGGAGGAAGAGACAAAGTAAAACCTACTGAAAACTACTAAGGGTGTTTCGTAAGTTCAAAGAAAAACAAGTTAAAATGTTCAAGAAGCATAAGAAAAACTGTGAGGTCATTTTATGATATAAATTCTTTAATACAAAATACTGTGTCCTCCAGTATCAAATACTGTGATAAAATAGTTCATGAATCTTTCGAATAGTACTAAAAATTCAAATTACATTATTTGCTAAAATAGTGCAATAAGTGAATCTACCCTATGGAAATATTTTTTCCCGACTTACTGTGGAACAGTTTATATAACAGCTCATTAAGGTTAATTTATTTATGCAAGACCTAAGTCATGATAATTCAGAAGAAAGAACAATGATAAAGTAATTCATAAAAGTCACCCCCGATCACCACTGGCACCTACCACTGGGGAGAAGATGTAATCCAGCCCCAGCTGGGCTTCCAAATTCTGGGCGTACATGAACAAGGACACCTGGCCCAGAGCCTCTCTTCTCCTCTCGGCAGCCAAGGTCACACTTCCATGCGATTCGCTTACTTCATATCTATCAAAGAACAAAGAGAATGCGCATCCTGTTTCTCCTACAAACTTCTCCATGGGAGATAGTAAGCCCAGGAAATGCCCTTCACACAGCCTGGTGCTTACCTGCTACGCTGCCACTCGATTACACCTTGGGCACCATCATTGGCATCAATAATAATTTGTGCAGTCAAGCCTTCTGCATCTGAAAAAACACAGACACATACTTTAAAATGAATATAAATTTATTAATATCAATCTTACTTAAAATTCCCTTTAAAAGCACGGTTTGATACAGAATTTAGACAGTCTCTTTGAGATTATATAATTCCT
The DNA here is from genome assembly GCF_053883595.1 of Heterocephalus glaber. Classification (NCBI taxonomy): domain Eukaryota; kingdom Metazoa; phylum Chordata; class Mammalia; order Rodentia; family Bathyergidae; genus Heterocephalus; species Heterocephalus glaber. The sequence goes on along the minus strand of NW_028258215.1, from coordinate 38,868 downwards.
AATATACAGCTATTGTTGATGTGACTCAGAAGATGTTTCTAGAAAGCAAAGGCACAAACGCTTATAGTGTCCATAAAAGGACACTCTTGCTTGTAAGAGCCACTGAGATATAAAAATTCAACCAACTAAAAACAGCAAGAAATAATAAGCAGTGGAGCACATGGCTTTATTTCTATTATTTTAATTTTTTAAAAAATTGACACCTTTATAATATCACCACTTTGGGAGGGAGGGAAAATGGGCACCGTTGGAAGGAGAAGGGCAAGAAAAGAGGAAAGAGAAATGGGAAAAGGAAGGTGGGGGGTGATGCAGAAAGAACAGGTGTGAGACAGAACCAAGAGGGACAGGAATACAAACTAGACAGGAGGAAAGAAGGGAAAGGGAGAGTAAAAAGGGACAAATGACACAAACTTCTCTGAACCTTTTTATCCTGTATTCTGTGAATTAAGTGTAGTATGTTATTCATACAGTACCTATTACTCAATCTTGAAATAGTAACTCATCTTGTTGCTGGTGCATGTTAATTTTTTCAAAAAACTTTTTGTCCTTTATCTTAGTTCAGGGTACTCCCCACTCTGCCACCGTGGGGAAGAAGGAGGGAGAGTGTAATTTTCTCTAGACCAGTGCTGGCAAACCTTTCAGACCTTTCAGTGATAACACGAGCCGCAAGTGTCTGGAGAGAACAGAAAATCGGGACCTGCGCCCATCGAACAAGAGGCTAAAAAACAGAGATTCTAAAACCAGACCACGCTGTTAAGAGCATCGCTCTACCACTTCCTAGTGGCATGATTTGGAGCATATTGCTCCGATTCTCTCAGCCTCTGCTCCCATATCTATAAAATGGGAAGAAGATGCAAACCAACAGGAGCTCGGCAGAAGTCAGCAACTCCAGCTACACTCAGTGTGAGCATGGGAATTAGGAAGGCTGTCATTAGTTTCTTAGTGTGAACAATAATCATCTTGCAATAATCCTTGATGCAAACCATCTAGTCCTTGGAGCTTTCTAGTTTCTTTTACAAAAGAACCAAAACCAGCCAAATACTACTATCTAGGAAAACGATTATTTCAACGTTTGCAAAGTTGTCACTCTGAGAGATGGAAGGGAATGAGGAATGCTGTTCCTCAGGTCACTGCATTTGTCCAGCTTCTCTTCTAACCCATGTTGATCTTCCCCATGTCCAGCCCACCTTCTACCGGCGACCCTCAGTGCTGCTCACTATCGCCCCCTACTGGGCAATCGCACCTACAGACAATCCAAACTGCAAATAGGAGTTTGTGTCCGAAGAATACATTACTTTTAAAGAAATTTACGTAAATTTGTAACAAGGTCCAAGTTTCACCTTTCAGTCTGGAATGAATTAACTCAGTCTTTTCTAAAAGCATGAAAAGGAAAAGATCAAAGGTCAAAAAAGGACCAGGAAACACAACAAATAAAAGATCTGCTTAACTTAAAAGAAAATAACACCTCAGAGTTTGGAGATTTAATAAAATAGGTAATTAAATTTTAAAATAAAATGAAAGGAAAAGTCCTTCCAAACCACTAATACTATTTTGAGGATTAAATGAATTGTTATAAAATAGTTGGAAAATGTAAAGAGTATGACATAATAATATTTAATATCTTTGTAGTGTTGAATGTACAGAACTGTAATAATATGTTCTATTAAAATAAATATAAAAACCCATCATCTCTTCACACAGAGCTGAAATTAACAAACATCACAAGAGTCACTTCTGATTGAAAAATGAAGTTATGGGCCAGGGATTTAGCTCAGTGGTTCTGCTGCCTGCCTCCAAAGTGGAAGGACCTGAGTTTGATCCCCAGCACACACACACACACACACACACACACACACACACACAAAATGAAGTTATGTCATTTGAAGTGAATAAAAGAAACAAACAAAAGGTCCATCCTACCTAGTCTGGGAGGAAGTGAAGTTACAGGAGCCATGATGAGTTCGACAGAAGTTAGATTCACCAGGAAGTACTCTTTCAGCTCTGGTATGTCATCCTGAAAAATTAACCCCATTACATGCTTTAAGGATGTTCTCAAAAGGAATTAACTCCGTGAGCTGTTTTAAATTTTTTTCTTACATATACATTTGCATAAACAGTATACAGAAAATATTAAATTGTAAGCAAATAGAAGAAATTATTTAAATTAGAAAAACAAACATAAAAGCATTAAACTTATACTTGGTTATAGGAAGTTGTTAGATTGAATAATATGAAACTATTTAAATTTAATAGTTTTAACCTAGATCCATATAATAGGTAAACCAATTATGCAAATATACAAACATAATTATTTTAAATATAACAATAAAATATTTTAACTGTCTATAATAGCCAATATTTAAAATGAAGAATACCATTGTACCACAAAAAAAATATATAGGCTTTGCAATCAAGGAGATCTAGTACCAAATTCTGTAATTTTAGTACCAAATTTACTCACATTTTAGGGCCTAAATTCTTTCATCTTTTTATTAGGGGAAAGAATGGCTACTTTGGCGTAGGGTTGTAATAATAAAGAAAAATAATGTATGTACAGTGACTGGCCTTTAGAACTACAGCTATCATTATTAATCACTAATCCACATAATAGTAATGAAATCAGGCAGATGCCTAGAACATAAGCATTAGCACAATCCATGTCAGGAGTGATACAAAAACTCAAAGTAGGGCTGAGGATTTAGCTCAGTGGTTTTGCCGCCTGCTGCACAAGCACAAGGATCCGAGTTCGACCCCCAACACACACACAAAAAATGCAGAAATGGAGCAGTAAAAACTCGTGTGTGTGTGTGTGTGTGTGCGTGTGCATGCATGTGTGTACATAAAAGATCAGCACACACACACACCAATATATGCTTTGCATTTTAATAAAGATTTATTTCAAGTGAAAACATAAAAAGTGAAAAATTAGTCTTTAGATTATCTCCTGTAATATATGGAAAAACATAAGTTAGAGAATCAGTGATATCAAAGGACTGTCTTCCACCTACTCCCATTGCCCCAGCCCATGCCACAGCTCCCTGCTTGCCATCTGCTATGCCTGAGATGGAGAATGGCCCCCAAGGGGCTTTTGGAAGATGACTGAACTATGGGGGTGACAGGGCTGACTTACTGTTAGGAAGGGGGTCCAGTCAAGAGAGCTGTGCCACTGAGTCACGATCTGGAAGAGCACATCCCCTCCCTGTCTCCTCCCTTCGAGCAACAGTTCCTGGCTGCCATGATGCGAGCAACTTTCCTCTGCCATGCCCCTCTGCCCTGCTATCCTGCCCTGGAGCCAGCCAGCCAGGGCCTGTAGCCATCGAGCAAAATAAACTTCTTTCAGTTGTAGGTGTCAGAGATCATGTCCCGGAGACAAGGAAAGTGACTAAGACACGGCTTACTTTTATGTCAGGGCTACGGTGTTTTAATCTAGTGCTACTCAGGGAGCAGAAAAGTTGCAGAGAGCTAGGAGAAAGAAAAGTGGAACTGAAATCCTAGGTTCAAAAAGGTAAACTCTAGGTAAAAGAAAGTGCTAATATTTTCTGGTTAAAAATGAATGTAACTAAGGAATAATCCATATAATTGTATTCGGTAACATACACGAGACATTTGAAAGATGACTGCCCTACAATTTTTTTCAAATCCTGTGTTACCGGCTACCTACTGACATTATCTTTTATTTTGTGGATTTAGAGTTTTCATGATGTTACATTAGGTTACAATGCCAGGGTAATCAACAAAATAAGAGTGACTGACTTTAGATGGTGCATGGTTTATGCTATTTATAATTAAGTAAAAGTAAAAGACTTTGAGAGAGTAAAACCCTTTAAAAATGAAACCCCTCCAAATACATACTGTAGTAACTAACATTTTTTTCAAATGTAATATTCATTTTCTCTTTCCCTTCACATCCATCCCTTACCCCTTCCATAGTACTATATTTCTAAACCTCCTATAAATGTATTTAAGAAGCTGAAACAGTAATGTATTTAAGAATGTATTTAAATGTATTTAAGAAGTTGAAACACTAAGTCCAAAAACAGCACGAAATTTCACATGAGAAATCATTTAAAATGCAATTTCAGTCCCCTGTGATTTCCTTAGGCTTGACTGTAATCATGTTCTTTGCCCTCAGCCTCTAATGAGTTTCCTGCTATCTCTGTTTTAGCGGGTCTTCCACACAAAGATTCCGACTGCCCCAGATCTGCTGGTCCAGTGAGTCTTTTGGAGGAATCAAAGGGCTCCTCTGGAACCTCTCAGGCCAGTGCCATTGTAGAGGGAACTGCACTAAGGAAATTCTGTTTATCACGAGATGTTTCTGTAATCAAATATATAACACCAGGCCAGCCTATCTAATCAAGAATAGGAACTCCTGTGTGGTTTGAAAAAAAAGTCACGAAAAGAAATCAGCTGATTTAAAGGCACCAGCAGAGTGGAACCAATCAGACTTAAAGAACCCTATCGGAACTGAATTCACTAAATTTCTAGAGATTATGGTTATAAAATATACAAAGTTTATATTAAAGGAAAAATTACATACATACATATACACACATATACATGTACATGCGCTGGGGATGGATCAAACCCAGGGTTTCACAAATGCGAGGCAAGTGCTCAACTGCTGAGCCATATCCACAGAACAGAGCAACATTTTTTTAATACAGAGAAAACTGAAAGTTATACAATCTTGCCTCACGTGAAATTTTATACCTTGAAATGGGAAGCCTCTTACTAAATGTGACTGCTGATGTCAGAACATTCCATCGATTCCTACTTCCCATGCGGTGACTTCAGGTTTAACACAGAAAATCATCATCAGAGCTTTACCTCAAGTATAGTAATGTTGATGGCTGCTGCCGTTTGTCCTTCTTCTAGAATCAGAAAGCCAACAACAGGGATGAAATCAACTTCTGGCTCAGCTAGGTGTCCTTCCATTTGATTCTTCAGACTCAATATTCCAGGCACCGTGGTGTATGTGACATTGATAGTCCCTAACTGAATTGGATGCAAAAAAGATTTTGGAATTATTTAAATTTTGAAAATTATGTTTCACTGTGAACCCTGCCTTTCTTGTAACACCTCCAGTACCTTTCATTATTGCCCCAAATTCATCCCTTCTCCTGTGCCCATGTCATGGCTCAGTGACACCCCAAAGGGGGTGAGGCCTGCTTCCCTGCCTGGACTTTGAGTGTGGGTGGCCCTGTGGTTTGCTTTGGCCAATAGTACAAAGTAAAAGTGAGGATGTACTACTTCTAAGCCTAGACTTCCTAGGGCTTGCATGTTTTCATTTCCTTCTCCGGCCTCTACTTCAGAGAAAATTAAAAATATACAGAGAAAACTATACAAGGCCAGCCTCATAATGGATCCACAGCCGGTCCGCTACCATATGGTACGGATAATTCATGATTGTCCATTACACAGCATTTCTGTGAAAATAAATAACTCCTTCAAATTTTTCAGAAGTGAAGCTATTATAAAGTACTGCTCTGAATTAATAAATATTAATTTTTCCTTTCTTTGCTTATTTTCATAATGGCTTTCACCCATACAAGTAGGATAGTCAAAATCCCTTTGCCCAGAAACCCAATTTATTCTAGCATAACACAAACCTAGAGATCCAAATTCTCGGTTGATGAAAAGCTGAATTGTCACATTAGCCTCCTGTAGTAAAACAAATCTTGATGAAAGAGCAAAATTTAAAACTCCATGCGGTTCACCACTGGCTTCAACCGTCAGGACAGCGGCATATCCTTGAGTGTCCAGCAGAGCAATTCCTGCTGGTGGAACCCCTAGAAATAGCAGGGACTCCATTAGGAAATCTAACTGTGATTTGGCACTAAGTTCTACATACTTAAAATAGAACCCTGGTCTCCAAAGCATATTAAAGGAACCAAAAAGGGTTTACTTTGTTCACATCCCTAACAGAAATCTTCAGGCTGACAATCTATATTGCATTTTTAAAAGTCATGATTTCTTTCACTTGATAGATTATTGCCCTTATTAGCTACATGGCTTATCAGAATTCTAGAAACTGAATAGAAACTGAAGAGAGTATCCAGATAATTTTCTGAAAATAGTTAAATTTTGAATTGTCCATATACTGTATTATAATTGTCCAGAATCCAAACTGATTTGTTAGCATAAAATTATTTTCAGAAATTTCTACCTTCGAAAGTATATTTTAATTCCATAAATAACTAGGAAAATTTTTAGCACTTTTCTCTTAGTCCATAAAGATAAGCATTCCCATATTTTGCTAGTGCTTTTTGGACCTGTGCTCTCTTTGGCAGCACATATACTAAAATTTGATCTAATATTTCTATGGGACAGACAATATTTAAAGTTGTATTTTTAAGTTGGTATGTATCAATTGGTAAATACAGAGATAGCAACTATTTCTTCTTTGTTTTTTCTAAAAAGACAATAACAAAGACAACTCAAACTTGAATTCTGAACTACCTTGTGTCCTGACGTCATACAGAATGACTTGGTATACTTCTTTCTCTTCCGGAACGTTGTCATCCAATAGATGTACAAGTATCGTTGTGTTCACTGTTCCCTGTGTCAAACAGAAGGAAATCCATACCTGTGTTGCTACTGAACATAAATTACCTACTGCTTTTATCGCCCTTATAAACTGCATCCAAACATGTTTTCATTTAAACAAGAATTCTGTGGCTTAAAAAATTAATTAAATAAGAACCACCGGCTCATGAGAAGCCAGATTTAAAGCAAGTAGAGAGGAACTAATTGTGAAGATTTTGTTACCCAATTTTTTTTTTTTTTTTGGTACCAGGAATCAAACTCCGGACCTTGCACTTGTGAGGCAGGTGGCGGAACCACTGAGCTAAATCCCCGGCCCTAATTGTAAAGATTTTGAATGCTGAGCTAGCTAATCAATGAAAATCTTATCCAAATTACTACCAAGTAGGTATGAAGAAGAGAGAATGATGATAACTACAAGTGGTGTTGATTTTCTATTCCCTTTTCCTGAAAATACAATGGTTTCTTTTCTGGAAATTTGTCATGAAGCTTTTCTTTGTGGTATTACCTCATGAAAGAAGAGTTGTCCAGTAAGGTTAGAAAAATTGAGTTCACAATTTTGCCCAATAATGTTCCAGTCAACAGTAACATTTCCTCGACCAGGAGATGTTCTTATCACATGGAACTGCAAAATTCCTCCTAAAATCAAAATGGATAAATGGATAAATGCTTATAGAAAATGAACTAAACATTTGAGCTCAACAAAACTCAAATCCCAAGCATGCAACTACTGTATTATGGCATTACTACTGTATTAGGCCATTCTGGCTTGAATTTTCTAGAACCATTATACATGCTTATTGTTGATTAACATAGGGATTTCATTTCTAAGTACTTCCCCATTTAGGAAAACTTCTGGAAATTCAGGGTATAAAAGTTATAAAAGCACATGCTAAAATGGAAAACACAAACTTGTATACACTCCAAAACATGCACCAGAACACGAATGTTCTGTAAGTTAAAGAAAACAATAAAGTCCTCCTGGTCAGAACTAGTAAGAGCACAAGTAAATATTCCTTCATTTCTCAAAAGGAAACAAATTCCTTACACTGGTATGCAATGTGATTTTACACAATGCATGCATAAAAATGCTTGCAAATACCTGAAAATCACATTTCTTTAGATTGTAACTTACATATACCATCGATGGTTTTGATTTATCAAAAGAAATCCAAAGGAAAGGTGTCAAATCTATACATCAATATCTGTAACTTCACCCAAGTTACAGTTACCCTTCTCAGATTACTGAGTAGTTTAGGCATTTTCTATTCCTGGCTTTTATCCTCATGTAATATTTTAGAAAACTAAACAAATCATGAGAGCTATTTCTTTCAAATTGCAAACCATGAGAAGAAAGCGGCTAGGAGTTATGATGGACTTTGTGGCTTGCTGAAAATATGCTCATTCACTAGTTTTATATGATGAGGAGTACAAGCTATATTAACAAACAGTCTCACTAAAATTCTTATGAAAAGATAGAACAGTGTTTAAAACACTTTGGTAGAAACACATCTTTACTCTCATTGTAAGTATAGCCATACAGTTGAAATCCATGAATATTCACTAAAAATGTCATTTTTATGTAGTTACAAAATAATCTTTGTGTAGATAAGGAAAATCTTTCAATACTTTTTAAACAAAGGGAATAGAGATAAAACAAAATATAAATCTTTTTTCTAATAATTTTTGAAACTACTATAATTTTTTATTTCTGAAGATAATAAACCTAGACACATAATATGAGTTTATCAAACAAAAATATCATGGATTAGAGACTATCTTTATATTACATACTAAAAAACAAAGTCCATTTCTAATGCTAAGTTTAAATACAGAGCTCTAGTACAATGAATTGTTTTGGAAGGATGCTGAATACACAAGAAAATGAAAGCATCAGAAATATTTTAATATATTTTTAAGTGTTTCAATATGAAAAATACCTAGTACCCATGTGCTAGTAGACTATGTCTTGGATTATTTTAAGTGTGTACGACAGGAACCAAATTCTTCAACTGTTTAGGTGTAACTGAAGAAAGTCTACAAACAGCCATAATTGCCAGTAGACCATTTACATTTTTATATTTGTTTAATATAAATAAAATACAGCCCCTACTATTAAATTCTAGATTCTCTCTATTTTACAACATCTAGAACTCAAATATAGCAAGTTTGTATCGAAAACTAAGTCCTTATTACTGAAAAGCACAGGCAGATCCTTGGAGTTACTAAAATGTCTCACCTACAGTGTTGCCTGGTGACACAAATCTAAAGGCTTCTAACATCAGAGTTTTCTATTTTTTTAAAATCACATGGGCCGGGGATTTAGCTCTGTGGTTCTGTCGCCTGCCTCGCAAGCGCAAGGTCCCAAGTTTGATCCCCGGTACCAAAACAAACAAACAAAATAAAATCACAAAAACCTTAGAATAGTTCAAATGAAGATTACAATATTTGATCACATAATAAAAGCACAAAGAGAACACATGCGGCAAGACAACAAAATGAAGGTCATTAAAGATCCATGTTGAAGGAGAACCTAGAATCCTAATGATTAAAAATGTGGTTGTAAAGGTGTACAAAATATTTAGAAATAAATGCACCATTATGAGGTGAAAATAAAAATGAAATGCTGAGGGGAGAAAAAAATCTTTCCACCAATTTACTACGTTCAAGTAGCCTTAAAGTTTTATACTACTTAGTAAATATCACTTCTGGAAATTTAACAAGTTATCACAGAAACAATTTCCAAGAAAATATTGTAAGAAACACAATTTGAAGCATAAAATACACACAACACACACACATACATAAACGTATTTCTTAATTCAACTCTCTTAAGACACATAATCTTGCAGGCCTATTGCAAATTGATCATGCCAACCACAAGAAGAGCATGAGAATTTTCTCTAAGAAATCATCAAATGGGAAGAATTGATTTCTCCTCTGTAAGGCAGGCTCCCAGATGCCAGATCCATTTAAAATTCTTTCCAGGACAAACAACTGGAAATGCCAGAAAGCTACCTTTAACCAGGGAGAGGAGTCAAGTGACAGGCATAGGAAAAAGAAAAACTTAGAAACAAGGGGTTGGTTTTCCAAATCTAAGCCAAAGGACAGGAGGAAAGTCCTAGGGAACATGGATGCACTCTAAAAATAAATATTTTACCAGGCACCAAATGGCTTTCTTGTCTTTTTGCCAAGGATGAAAGCCTGAGGAGCACGCTCAGCTACCAGAGTTTGACACATTACCACACTATGGGAAATCATTTGCACATGAAGTCAACTCGGCCCACCTAAAGTGGGTGACGCATTTTAAACCTAAGGCGGAAAATCCATCAAATACTGTCCAGACCAAGTCCCATGCCAATAAACAATACGAACAAAAAATGCACTTCAGTAACACTATTTCATCGATTTTTCCCCAAACCAGAACTTTTTATAAAATAAATCTCAACTACAATTATATAAAAATAATAGAAACCCCAAATACACAAAACATTTTAATCAATAAATGTATTCATGGTATACAGTACTAGTGTCATCCAAATTAAGTGCTTCTACAAGAAAAAGAAAATGCATCTAAAGTGTACAGGAATATGAATAATTTCAAGCACAGACTGTCAAAGTGAGAAAGAAAAAACCGACTTTATTTTATGATTATTATTATTATTATGATTTTGGTACAGGGGATCGAACTCGGGTCCTTGTGCTTGCGAGGCAGGCACCGGAACCACTGAGCTAAATCCCCGGCCAAAACTGACTTTCTAAGAGAGCAGTCCTATATACCTAGGTTTTCAAATTACATTTCTTATTCAAATCTTTGGGTTAAAAAGATTCATGCTGTCCCTAAGAAAAGAAAAAAAATTTAAATCCATTGAACAAGACATGATGATCGTGATGCTGTGGAACAGTGTGACTGAGTGAAATAGCCAACACAAATTTATAAAGAACACGTTTATACACAGTTTGCAACTGCAGTCAAATCCACTGCCCCACAGTTCTAAATTCTGTTCATTATATTTGATAAAAGGTAATATTTACCACTTGGCACCTCCCCAAGGGCTTTAGGAAAACTATAAACACAGGATTTTACAGAATTCAATACATTGTTAAACACTAAGGCAATTTCTCTCCTTGAATCAGAAATGGATTCTTGTGCCCGAAGTTGAGCAAAATCCACATTTCAAATCTAATCCCATACATGAATTTCCAACACTAGGCCAACAGCAATTTTTTTTTTACCCCATTTGGTTAGCAGTTATCGTTGAAGAATAATCAAATTTTCTTTAGTTTACATTAAACACCTTGTAAACTCCTCTCGATACAGATTTCTCTAGGCAATTTTCAGGGCAATATAAAAAAATACCTATGTAAAGTACTAAATTCTTGAGGTTCAATATATACAATTAATTTACACTCCAGGAAAAGGTTTAGAAATAAATGAAAAGAAATTCAAAGATAGAAATTACCCTTTACTTTTCTTGGGAAAATGTAAAACATGTAGGGAGCATGACGCAAACAATAAAAGCCAGTCCGTGTTTGCTTTCCTGTACCAAACTCACAAAAACAAACAACACATTTAGACCACTTATTTTAATTCTAAATACTTTTTTCTCTTTGAATCCTGCAGATATTTAGCTGCTGGAACCTGAAGAGCACACAGTATAGCTTTCTGATGAAATTGATGCAGTTTACAAAGAACACAGGTGCCACTGTCTGCCGCTTCTCCAAGACGCTCTGGTACCCGGCCGCAGGGCTTGGTTTCTTCAGAGGCCTTCAATCCATCACTACCATCACCACCCAGTAGACTCAAGGATGCACTTTCATGACGCCAGTGGCCTTATAGTTAAAATATCTTTAAATTGGTGGTAGACATCCATATTGTTTTGAATTCTTTAAGAAGAAAATTTCATCACAATGCTGAAAAACGTATGCCTAGCACTAAGTCCTTTCTTTTTTTTTTTTTTTTGGTACCAGGGATCAAACTTGGGACCTTGCACTTGTGAGGCAGGCAGCGGAACCACTGAGCTAAATCCCCAGCCCTCTAAGTCCTTTCTTAAACCTCATTTATCCTTCCTGGTCCCTGACCTTATTTATACCTTCCACATCATCAGCATTTTGATAGATTTCCTTCTTATACCTTATTTTTCTTCATTGTATTTTTTTTCAACAAAACAAAAACAAATCCAAAATACTCCTCTTCAATCTATTTTCTCCAATGTTTCTCCTTTCCTTGCTCTCATGGCCGAGGAACACTGCTTCTCAAAACTTTACGCCGTGAAGGATAAGGGCTTGTTTGTTTTGTTTGCCTTAATCCAGTACAGAGTGACACTTTCATCAAATACAATAAATTGGATGACTAAGAAATAGAAAAAGAACACACACAGAGAATACAAGTCCACAGATAACACCTTTGGCTATCACGGCAAAGACAAATTGTTCCAAATGTTTCTAATCTTATCCCACCATATACCAACAGCAAACACTTACTGGACAGGAACTGATCTGAGGACCACACTTGAACATCACACCCCACAGGCTACTGAGGCCTTTAGTCTTTCTCAGATGTTTGCTCACCATCCCCAGATCCCTCAAAGTCCCTCTCCAGAAGCTGTTTTCACTAGTTCACTTGGAAATCTCTTCGGACTTGTTGGCCATCTTAGCATGAAACCCACAGATAACTTTCTTCTTCTGGTAACTGATAAAAAGACACTTTCTCCTTGGTCTTTTCTGACACCTCTTTCTCCTCTAGGGTCTTCTTCCTTCCCCTACATCTTAGGTTCATGTTCCATGCGGTTCTGTAATTAGTAACTTGCTTTTTTCCTCTGTCCACAAAGATGGTATTTCCTGATTTTAACCACTGTCTCTGAAAATCCAACTTGCATTTCTAACCGGAGATGCTTAGGATCTCTCACCTATTTGCTTCTCTCACATAGACGTTACTACTCAAATTCATTAGTCTTTCAATTCACATCACTTCAAATATCTGCCAAAACTTCCTGCATTTTCAGGTTCTGTAGCAGATATAGAACCTTTGTTTGTTGTTCAAATGAAACAAAGATTCTCTTCACAAGGTGCCCTGCAGAATAAGCTTTGATTCCAACATAGCTTGATTTCAGTTCTAGCACCGGCTGGCTTCATAATCGGTTGCCTTAGTGTATCCTATTATACCCACTTCATTGACTGCTGCGGAAATTAATGAAATAACGGTTGCGCAGTAACTAGCACAAAGAAAATGCTCCACAAATGTTCTCATTATTGTCATTGTTATTAAAGTTAATTACTCCTGCAGTGACTTTTACTTGTATTATGTTACAAATAATTTTTGACACTTAGTGATTTGTCTTTAGACTGGATTTGTGGGAATTTGTTAGTCACTCTTACTCATTATTGCGATGACAACCAGCAATTCTAAATCATTAACAAAAGTATAGTTTCAGAAAATGGCTCAAACATTTACATAGGAACATTCAGAAACTTGTAAATTGGTAGTACACAGCAAGAGGACCAACAGTGCCACTGAAATGCATTTAGTTTCCAGCACAGCCGCTCACTGACTGCTTGCTTTGTCAAGTCATCTAATGTCTTTGTCTCAGTTTTGTTTTCTCATCATTAGAGATCCAGATACATAATCTATATTCTTCCCATTCCTTAAGTCTTTAAGGTAAAATTACTTTTTAAATTCCAAATACAAACTATGTGGTGAAATGCAATCTGTAAGTACATTTTTAATAAAACAGGCTTATTCAAAAACAAAAAAACACTATTACAATGTTTGAAACAAACAAAACTTAGCCTATACATGATACAAAATATTAAATAAGAGTTCAAGAAAATTATTTTTTTAAGAAAGAGATGGACATTGTATAGTTTTCCAGTTTGGCACTCTGTTCATAAACATATAGATACAATATAAAATGTATTAAACCTGTAAATGTATAAAATCTATTCATTTTTTTTTTTGGTACTGGTGATCAAACTCTCAGGACCTTGTGCTTGTGAGGCAGGCAGCAGAACCACTGAGCTAAATCCCCTGCCCTATTACTTATTGTTAATAGGGAGCCAACGTTTCACTGTTGAATAACAATAGCTACCAATGAAGACATACTTTACTGCCAAGAAATACGCTTAGCACTTTACATTTATTGGCTCACTTAATCCTCATAATGAAACCTATAGAGTGAGTAATATTCTGTCACTTAACACATGAGAAAGCTGAGCCTTCTCCTGGCCTTGATTTAAAATCACCCTGGGAGTGGCAGGTCAGACCACAGACATTTTGCAAGCCTGCCTCATCTAGTTAAGCCATTCACTCCCAAGTAATTCTACACACACGAAAGCAAACAGCTCAACAAAATAATGAAAGAAAAAGAAAGCAGAGGCTTTAAAAGAATAGACAAAAAATAACATCCACAGAAAAGAGAATGCATGTGCTCAAGAAGAAAAGGAACCCACCTTCATGACCTATGACAGACCTGGAAGCCATCTGAAAGTTAACAATTCCTGCCATGTTGTCACTGGCTAAAATGTTCACTCTAACAGTATCGGAGCTGGGCAAAATCCTACTTCCACCTTCGGTGTTCACCAAACTAACCATGATGCTCTCATCACCTTCTGGCTCGGCATCATCCAAAATGGTTACAATGGCTGTCTTTTTGGTTTCTCCTATAAAAGACATTAATGAAATTAAAAGTCAAAGAAACAAAATCATCAACATACAGAACTCAGAAAGCCCAAAATAACTTCTATTTTAAAAAGGTAAGTAGAAATACAGTATTTCCCCAAAATCATTTACTAGGAAATGACTATTATACAAATATTTTCTACTATTTTTAAAACTTATTCTAAAACATCATGGATATTCAATATTTTCAAAAGTAACCCCAACTATACCATGATACTGAATTAGTTTCCTTAAAAAATATGTGCATTAAAAAGTGAAAGAACTTGGCAAGCACAAGGTCCTGAGTTCGATTCCCAGTACCAAAATAAAATAAAAAGTTAAAGAACAGATACAATAGATAGCTCTATGATATGGAATTGTGAATAATGTCTATTTCCTCCATTTTACTGTATATTCTGGTGTTCTTTTAAGTATGCACTACTTTCCAGTCAGAAAAACATCATGTTAATCAGAATTTATTATTGCCTAAATCAGGATTTAAACAATGATTTCAGTGAAGATAACTTTCCCACATACAGTTGAGCTATTTTAAAAATTTAAACTTTCTCCATATATCACATGATTCAACTAGTCCTGAAAAACAATCAGTGAATCTGACCCTAATTCTAGTTTATAGGCCATATAATACACAATTATATTGTCTATGAACATTTTCATAGACAATATAATTATGAGCCTACACAAGAAGACTACTGTCTTCAAAAGAAGTCCAAGAAGACTACTGTATTATCAGTTAGGCACTAAGATAAACTTTCTATGAATACAATCACCAAAGTTTATAGTATTTTACTTATAAATCATTTCCACTGAAGATTTATCCTGACATATCCAGGGCTTAGGAAAATGCCTCCAGGTGATACTCTCCTTGTTACTCACAGATACTACCGATTCTCACCCACATGCTGATTGTGGGTGCACTGTTCAATCCCATAACTGCCTTTACAAATTAGAACCTGAATTATATTTGCCTCTGTGTTTCCTTAAAGGCATTGTTCACATGAATAAAAAATAAAATTCACATATTCCCTGAAAATCTTTTCTTTTTAATGAACAAAAAAGATGCATATGTAGTCACGTGAGCCTATGTATGTTAGTCATCAATAGGCCAACTACTACTTTCTCTAAAGCTGTGGTACACCTCTACACACAAGCAAAAATACACTGTCAGTAAGACTTCTTATGAGCACCAACATAAAAATTGACTATGATGACTGTTGGGGAAAACTAAAATCCACTTAGAACCAAGGCTCACCTTCAGCAAAAGTCAGAATGTCTCCAGCACCTATAAAATGCAAACCCTCAGTGGCTGTTCCACCAGCAACTCGCCATTCCACAGTCACCTGACCTAAGCTGCCTCCTGTCCTGTGGATCATCAGCTCCACCAGGGTTTGTGGCTGTTCCTGAACTTCCACGAATGAGCCGTCTTCTGAGGTGTTGCGGCCAATGCTGTAGATCACAAACACACCAAAGGCATCGCCATTGAGTGCTATGACAACTGTAGAAGTGTTTGGCTGGCCTATGGTTGGCTGATTTTTAAAACTGGCAGTGATGTTCATGAGGTGAACTTCGAGGAGAGAAATGAGGAAACTCTCATCCATTTCTGGCAAATCATCAGGAAGAACAGAAACTGTGAGATTTGCAACCTCATCACCTTCCAGCATCATGGCCCACTGTCTTGTCACGGGCTCATAGTCGCTGCCGGCTACAGCCTGACCACTAAACAGAGACATCACCCCGGTCATGTTTTTCCTGTAGGTCCAGAAGTCTGAACTGTTGACAGTTGTGCTGATCCATGATGTCATCCAAAAGCACTGTGGACCCTCGGCAGTGCTGAAAAAGGAAAAGGCCGAGCAGGCCTCCTGTCAGAGGCACAAAGTGGCACAGGTATACTGGGGCTCCCCGACAGCCGAGACGTTCACCCAAGTCCTCCAAAGTGGGTCAGGAAGCCCTCGAACTGGCAACTCATAGTAGGACAGTACATCCTGACCTTCCTCCACTGTGAGGCTCACTGCGTCAATGTCAGAAGTACTGTAGAGCAACAGCAGCTGGCCAAAGTGCCCTCCGCTAAAGGTGGAGGGAATTAAAACACAGTTAAGCACTCAAAGCCATGCGTGGATTGCGTGCAGAGCAGAGTAGTGCTGACTGCGGTTGAAGTACTAGTAAACCACAACCATGTTGCTTAATTACCTCTGGTTCTTAACATTGTATCTTTTTCTCATGTAAAGGAATCTTGTCAGTTTTCAATCAAATAATGCTTATTTTTAATCAAGCTAAGAAAACATCCTGCAAGGTATGTAAATGGCATCCATTCCAGAACTTCCAAACAGAATTTCAAAAATAATTTTATTGCTAAATTTCATGGAAACAAAGCAGTATTGACCATATCATGAGTACATTTATAGGAAGCGTAGTTACTTGCCACAAGATCCCTCAACCTCTGTATTTTCTGTTTCTGAAGGAGCTCAGTGAGTGCTATGGTGGCTCACAAGATAAAGCGAACCTGGAAAATGAACCTTGTCATGTGACAAGTGAGTGTTCCTTAACTTAGATGCCAGAGGTATTTAGATTCTAACAGACTGCAGATCGAAGCAGTAAACTTTTGGAGTGAGGAAGCCTAATGATGTGTAACCTGGTAGTCATTTCAGTAGCAATGGGCCTGGCACACGTGATTGGCTTTTCCATGAATAAATGTAACTCAATACACTGTACTAACACACAAAATAAGTTATGATATAGAAAAACCACCAAATCTAAATCATGTAGTAGTAGAAGGATTCTTGCTACCACCCACAATTCCCCCCACTCCCACAGGTACGCACAGCTGTCTCATGTACCTTCGCCTGACAGTTATGTTAGCACAGGAACTTCTCTCCAAGGGCTCTTGGACACGATAAACCGACTGGACAAAGGCTACCATACCGTAAGGCTAGTCATTGGCAGGGATAATAATACTTGCCACTCGATCTAACCCAACAGTACCTCCACCTGAGGCATCAGTTAGCTGCACTTGAATAACCTAAAAATACAGTGAAAACTTCCTTAACAGCATCCCAGTTCTGAAATCAGAGTAAGAATCATGCAGGAAACTAATCAAACATATCCATACATGAACAAGAACAAAATGGAACAAAATATAAATAGACTCAAAAATCTCCCCCAATTACATTTACAAACCCAGCATGTAACAGAATAATCCACCATCAGCGTTTCATAATAGAGCATGGCTTATGCATGAGAAATACAGGCTGTTTAAATTCCTTAATGTCCAATTATATAATCATATAAATCAATTTTAAGATCCCTGTTTATGTTCATCATTTCAATAATATGAATTTTATATCCTATACCTTTTAAATCTAAGGTAAACACTGCATATACATTTTGATGGAAAGTTAATCCACTGTGCTTTATTTCCTACCTGGCCTTAAGTAGAAATTATCTAGCAAAGCTTAAAAGATAAAGCACCATATTTTAATGTCATCTAAACTTAGAGTTTATCATATTGCTTCATCTTCGTGAAAAATATGTATCAGGAGAACATGTATCTAGTATATTTGTCATTCAGTAAATTCTCAATAATAGTTGAGATGAATAAATTAGTAGAAAATCAAGAAAATAATTAAGACTGGCTCACACTCAAGCCAAAAGAGAACATGGACACAAATTAAGAGTTTATACAAAGCAAATATAGCAAGAATTATTACAGATACATATATACATTTAATCATGTAACCAAAATGTTGAAAAATGAAATGTAACTGCACACACACAAAATTCTTGTTCTGGTAAATTGGCATGCATATATAATCTATTTCTAGAATATTCCTGTTTTTGTTATAGATAAAGATCACTTTCAAACTACCACATTTTGGACATTTTTTTTGCAGGTATAACTTATTTGATACACATATATCTTATTTGATGTAACATTCTTCCTAAAATGTCACAGCAACAGCCACCTGTTCTAGTTACTGCAATACAAAGCATAATTTACAGTGTCATTCTATACTAGCGATGCCTCTCACCTCTTCGAGCTCCGGAACGTCATCAGCCAGGACCTCTAACAACAAGGTTTGAATGGTTTCCCCAGGGGCAAAGGTCACATTACCTGAGACAACTCGCAGGTCGCCAGTAGCAAGCTGTCCATTAATGGTGGCTACCCACTGAACAGTAACGTTGCCGAGTGTCCCAGAATTTCGAATTATTGGCAGGTTTACCTTCACTGAGTTAAACTCAGGTTCCTCTACAGTAAGTTTATTAATCTGAAAACCTGAAGGACAGAGAAAAGTTGATTTCAAGTACAAGGAAAATGGAATCAACATAAAACTAACATAGTGGATCCTTTCTCCCCTTAAGTCTTTGTAACTATACCCCACAGAATCTCAGTAACATGCTGAGATAACACTCGGTCAGCTCTGCCAAACTAGTTTTCATTGTGATAAAAGCAGAAATCATGAACTCAGATGTCCACAGGGCTCACAGAACACCAGACACGTGTGAAATAAAACCCCTGAGGGCTGCAGCTGGGCACACAGGGAGAGTGTGGTCTATAGAAGTAGGTGCTATTTTGCTTCACCAGTGAATCTACACAGGAAAAGGGACTTGATGTTTCTAGATTTTTCTATTTAGCAAGAAAGCTCAGAAATCTAAATATGAATGGGAATTTCTTTAAATAAGTTTTCTAAAGAATTAGCTAAGATTCAGAAGACACTTGTAGGACACAGATCTGATCTAAAAGCCAATAAGCTGCAGTTTCCATCTCTGTGTTAAGAAGTGATTTTCTTTCCTTGTTTCTTTTTTCTTTAAATAACTACTAACCAGTGCCAGTTACTCTACATGGGGATCCAATATACCAGTATTCACAGGTTAAAAAAGAACTCTTAAATAAATCAATATGAGTCTCTAAAAATAAAGGAGAGGCCATTATCTATATCTCATATGGGCAAGTAAAAGACACAAGGCAACCTGATTACCAAATAATCCATAGGGGTCATCAGAAGACTCAATAATAATGATCGCCTCTGTTAACGCCCCGACCGCAGCTCCTCCTGTTGTTTCATTCAGCAGTTGTAGGAGAAAAGGTTCCTCCAGCTCAGGGTAGATGTCATTAATGATATATACTGGCACAGCTTTACTGGTTTCCCCTTCCAGCAAGACCACATCTGACGAAGCTACACTATAATCTTCACCTACAAAAGACAAAAGGCTTACTCCAAAATAGGACAAACATTCCATACTGGGGAAACAAAAACAAAATTTATGGATGTACCTGAGCAGACTGTTTGAAGATATTAACTACATTTTTCTAAACAAGAATATGTTTCTTTTTCAATATCACCAAACAACAGAAAGGACTTCCTAAGGCTGTTCATGTACATTCCTTCACTTTCAGAAATATGTGTACTTAGTTGGGTGTGCATTTGTGTGCATGTGCATTTGTGTGTGTATTAGAGAGACAGAGTCATTCATTACCATGAAATGTCTCCTATCTATGGAAAAAGAGATGTATATTACTTTTTTGTAGAACAAAGAACAGAACTGAAATTCTAGGCAGGCGGCAGAACCACTGAGCTAAATCCCCGGCCCTCAGAACTGGAATTCTAGTCTCATGAGGAGATAAATTATTTTCTTGCACAGATGTGGCACATTACCATTGTTAATGGTATGGCCCAAAATGACAGACTTTCCTGTGAAGTTGCATTCAAAGCTACTGCTCAGTATCATGCAGGTTGCTTTGAGCTTTGTTTCTGATCCCACAGTGGGTAGAGCACATCCCACTGGAACCTCCAAGCTAAGGTCTCAGGACACAGACTCATCACACCCACCACCTGTCCCACTGTGAGTCCGCCTGGAGGCCCCCGGGCACTCTGAGGAGCTGCCCACCTGAAAATATGCATGCATACCACGCAGTACTGGGGGCACCTGATTTAGTATCTTCTCAAGCAAGGATCATGTCCACATGATTTCCTTCTACAAATCAGGCACAATATGTCATTCATTTGCACTCATTTCCTTGAGTGAACCCTGGAAAGATTCTAATCTAATTGCTCTTAGACAAATCTCTCTAAATGCTGGAACTTGACTGCAGAGAATGCCTGCATTTGACAACTAAATCATTTTGCCTACTTAAAGTGGTTAATGCTAGCCACTGCCTCTTTGGTATTCCTCATCAATAAACAAGCAGGATAAAGGGGTCACAGACAGGGCTGGTTGAAGGACCGAAAGCAACAGCTACTTGTTTTTTTCTGTGGTCTTCAGTATCCATTTACATATGAATCCTTTTCAAAAAGTGAAAATGTACACAAAGAGAAAGAAAGCCAAGGACTTCTGTAGCTTACTTTTCATTAGGTTGTGCGTATTTTGATAACCATAGCTTTTGAATGTATGTGCAATTTGCAATCGGTTTTCACAAACTGAGGTCAGAGATATATTAAAGCTCTAAATTTGTGTCTAAAAAGATGCAAGAATAATACTGCTTTCTAGCTGAGCTTTGCAATTATATCTTTGGGTAGCTTTGTTAATCAAGGATATGAGTCCTTCTAAGAGTTCACTCTTCTTAGATGTCTCTTCTTACCAGCAATCACAGTTATTGGTACTGCTTTAAACTTCACAGAAACATCTGCAAAGGCTCCTCCTGTTCTAGTCACATTGATGATGGGTCCGACATGATTTTCTGCCATTCGAACAACTGGTGTCGAGAGCTGAAGAGTTCCAAAGGGATCATCATTGGCCAGGATAGTTAGATGGGCTACAGTTTCTACCTGAACACCAAGGCGAGGTCAGTTTGGAACTGAAAGGTAGAAAAAAAGCTAATATATCAGGATTCTAAGAACTGCCTGAAAATCAAGAGGCCTCAGTAAGATTCCATCAGCCAAATGAGATCCTCATTTGATGTTCCTCTCTGCTCTTTATATTTTAAAAGATTCAAATTCATACAGCTGGGGATTTAGCTCAGTGGCGTAGTGCCTGCCTAGCAAGCACAAGGTCCTGAGTTTGATCCCCGGTACTAAAAAAAAAAAAAGAAAGGAAAAGAAAAAAAGAAAACATATATGTACTAGAATTAATCTACGCACTGGAGATACAAAAATAAATCACAAGTCCCTGCTTTCCTGAAGCTTATAGTCTATGGATAATTTTATTTTAAAATTGCAGCAAAGAAACAGTTACCCTGCAGGAATAGTTTCATAAGTTGGAAATTTATCAAAGAGGAAAATCATTCAAGTATAATTAATTGTCAATTTACATAATGTTGCAATAGATAATAATGAAGCTACAGAATTATGATCTTCTAATTAGTTCACCACCATGCCAATTAAAATAAAAAAGCATTCCATTTACAAAACTGAGTAGAAAAGTAATTTAGTTCCTTGAGCTCCAAGGCCAGCTACAAACTACAGTCAACCTACTATGAACACTAGAACTTGTTCCTCCTATCTAATAGTATTTGTAACCAAGGATCCTGTCCTTCTTCCTGTCTTTCCTACTCTTTAATAATCACTGTTCTATTCTCTTTCTTAAGAGCAACCATTTTAGCTTCCACATACGCATAATAACATGCAATATTTATCTTTCTGTGCCTGGCTTAAATCACATACAGTAATGTCCTCTAGTCCCATCCATTTTGCCACAAATAACAGGATTTCATTCTTTGCTAAAGCTGAATAATATTCAATTGTGCATGGATGCACATTTGTTACCAACACTGTACAAAGAACACTGGGTGGTTAGGGAATCTTCAGAAATAAATCTAGCAATACCCCTGGACTCTGTAGATTGGTTCCAGAATATCTAAAACTATAGCATATAGTACAATAGTGCTAGAGGATCAGTTACACATGGATTCCACAGAAGCTTCTGAAATTTACTCTGAGAACATAACTGACATTAAAAATATGATTTTGAAGGAGAAAATATGTTCATTTCCCACTGTCTTACAGATAAGCTTGTGTGAGATGATGCTTTCAGTTATACCTTAGTATTTTTATAGAAGTTTTTCTTTTACTGAAGTCTACATTTGATGTTTTAAGATTCTTATTTCTCATAATAACACATTAATGGATACTTACTTGGGCAATTCTGTACTTTCTCCACTAAAACTGGACTGAGTAGCTCAATAAACACAGACTCCAACCTTTCTGGTTCATCATCATCCAAAACTGAGATAGTTATTGTTGCTTCACTCTGATTAGCCACGAAAAGAGCAAATCCAGAAGCTGATACATAGTCTCTTCCTTGAGTTGCTCTGGCTAAATTAGGTGGAAAATAAGGTGGTTTTTCCATATTATCTGCTGTTGCATAGGAGACTCTGACTTTCCCCAGGAGGCCTCTCAACCTGACTATTGATAATGTAACATTCTGGGTCGCTTCCTCAACTGTTAATAGGTCCATTTTCCTCAGAAAAAATGAATACCCCATAAGGATCATCACTGGCCAAAACTATTAACGTGGCATTGGTGTGAACTGCCAAGGAACTGCTGGAGACACTGAGGATCAACACCGAGAACGCCTTGTCTAGCTCCAGGTTTTCGTCCGGCAGGATTTCCAACACGATGTGGGCGCGTGTCTGGCCGACCTCGAAGGTGACATTGCCGGAGGTGAAAGCAAGATCGCCATCAGGATCTGAGGCTGTGCTCCAATGCAAAGTCACCCAGGACAGAGCTCCGTGACTCCTCATCACCTACAAAATAGCCAAGAGTAAACTGTTTCAAAGAGGTTGAACCCACTGACTCACAGGCTGTGAGCACATAATGATAGCAGAGTTGTAAATTTAATTTTACTATATCAGTTCTCAAGATTGTAAGATTACTGAAGGCAGGGGAAATATACCACCCACCCCTGAGACCCTCGGGGATTGTATAAATGGAGAGTGGTTAAACACATATTGATGAAAAATTTTAGTTTCTAAATTATAGGTGTACCTTATAAGTAATTATAATATACATTAAAAATGAATCAAATGTGACTAACAATTTATTACTCTTACGCACATTTATAAAAAATTTGCATTTACTACAAAAATGGTATTTACTTGATTGTAAGGAATAGATATGTTGCACTTTTCTGACACTAGCCATAAAACTCATTTTTGAAACATATATATAATATTTCCTTTTATCCTTGATATAATACAACCAACCATCCAAAAACAACTCCATATTTGGCCCAAGGTATAATAAAATGCATTTAAAAAGGAAGAAATTTTTTTAATACATTAAGAAGAGTGAACAGCTTAGACATATTCAAAAATAACTCCCAATTTCTTATCCTCAAAAATAATTTTTATTTGTACTTCAAATGATTGCTAGTTCAAAATAAAATTATAGATAATAATTTTATTAAAATGTGATCTTTCTCCCTAATTCTTTGTTCTCTTTTCTAAGTAGCTATTCTTTCTAAAGTTGGTCAATTAGTTCCACAACAGTTTATTGAAGATCTGCCCTAGTAATACAGAAGAACATGTCTGGGAGATTTTCTTCATTATCTGTATAAAAGCACTAAGAAAACTTCTATCTTGCCTGGGTCACTAAACAATAGAATCCTTATGAATTTCTGCTGGCACCAAGCAGAATGAACACACAGACACACACACACGCACACATGTGCACACACACAGAGATACACAACCACACACACAACCATATAGAGTTATTCTTAACACTTCTGTTCACAAATGTTTTGGAATTCTTTTCCCTTCTGGGAAATAGCAGAACAGGACTGTACTTCACCCTCCACATTAGGCATGGCCATGTGACTTGCTGTGACCATGGAAATCCAAGTATAAAGAATGAAAATCAGGTTCAGAAAGAACTGGGGGAAACAGGTACGGAGGAGTACACCTGTAGTCCCAGCAGCTACTGGGCAATTCAGCGAGACTTGGTCTCAAAATCAGATAAGCTGGGAGCACTGGGCAACTTAGCGAGACCCTGTCTCAAAATAAGGCAGAAAGGGACTAGGGATGCAGCTGAGGGAACAGTACTTGCTGAGCTTACAGGAGGCCCTAGGCTCAATCCTCAGTGCCACAAAAAGAAGAAGGGAGAACAAAAGGAAGAAGAAGGAAAGAAGTTAAGATAGAAACTCCTGCTGAGCAGCAGGCTCCGTAATTCCTGGTCTCTAAAGTGAACAGATGACCAGTGATCAGTTAGGTTGGATGAATACCATGAGTGAAAAACAAATTTCTGTTGTGCTTAGACACTGGTATTTTAGAGATGTCTGTTTCCACAGTCTGTCTGATCTCAAAGAAAAATCTACATAACATAAATACTCATAGTACAGCTTCATTGTATTTCTCCTTAAAGGGTCAGAAATCTAGACTTCAGAATAATAAAATGAATTTATATGCACAATTAAACTCAGACAAATGCCAAATCACTATTCAATTATCAATTTGTAATGTCTGTGCCAATGGGCTCATTCCTTTCCACCTACAGGAAAAAAACCCCAGAAAACAAATCTTCATAATACAATAAAACATTTATTTTAAAGAACACAGAGTAGGAACACAGGGAAAAAGTACTCACATTTAGCAACACAGTGCTGTGCCCATCTTCTGGTTCAGTTCCACTCACAAGGAGCGACTCTGGGCTAAACTCGAACACGCCATGCACGTGGTCAGGGGCTGCCACGGTCACCAGGATCTGGGAAGCCACTCCTAGGCTGGCTGAGGGACAAGTTCCAACAAGTAGCAGGAAAATGTTAATCAGTAATTTACAAACCACAGAAAAAGCCAAGAGCAACTTTTGAAAAGAGCCATTCCATTCACAGAGTACATTCTCATTTGTTTTAGAAAGAAAGGCAGACACAAATGGTTGCCACATATACTCATGTTTTTATGACCTCTCTCTACACTGGCACCAACTTGGTACACACATGCTGCAGAAGTACTTGGAGATGAATGAAGAAAACTTGTTTTTCTTTTTCTTCTCTGTGAAAAAGAACATTCTTCAGAGAATACAGGAGGAAGGTCTCCCACGACCCCCACTGACCTCAACAGAACTTGAGCCAGACTGACGTTTACTTTAATGAAACAGTAGTTTCCCCATGATTTTAGTCAATCTAGCTGAATAAATTCCTGGCCTCCAATGTGCATCAATTCAAGGCCTACTTTCACATTCTCTTACTATCAATTTGATCCCAAACAGTCCAATCCTATAACTAAAAAGATGCTAAGATCTAAAGAAGCTTCTATTTTCCTAACAAGTACATTCAGTTTTTATTTTGTATTACTGAGACCAAAAAAAGAAAAGAAAAAGAAAAACTCTCTAGGTAGCAATTAAAGAGAGAGAAACCAATGAGGCACTGATGGAAGTTAGGAATGCAGGGGTGGAAACGTGAGTTCTGACACTCCAATTAGCAACCTGGCATTGGGAAAGGAACCTCTGAGAAGTAAAAGTGCTCTCTTTCAGCCATCAAGTATTCTAAATATTCTCTTCACATATGAAAAAATACGCAAAGCAAAAAGCAGAGTCACATTTGTGAATCCATTTCGGAAGCCATCTTCTTTTCAATATTCCCCCTACCAACTGGCAATTGAAATCTCCCCATCTATTTTATTCCTCATTTCTTTTCCCATTTGTTTTGAGTCAATGCTACACATAGAAACTCACGGTTCTTTTTGTACAGTAAATAAGTATGGTGCATTTAACATGAAAATATAAATGTTCCATTTATCTCCTTTTCGATACTCAAAGCTATATAAAATATTTTTCAACAACTACTTTTACAAACGCCATGCAAGCACAATTCCTGTCTGGTCAGACTCAAGGAGCTGCATTAGAGGCCCAGAGAGACCAGAGCCTCGGCTTAGGACAGACAGGGAAGTGACTCAGACTCCGCCACTTTCTAGCAGGTGACAAACGTGGAGCAAACGGCACTTTACCAAGTTGCAGAGATGGTTAGCGAGATAAAATATGTAAAGGACCAACACATTCTAGGCGTCAGTAGGGGTTAGTACTGCTGCCTCTGCAAAGAGACATTAAAATAAAAACGCACTAGGAAAGGACCGAGGGGCAGCTGCTTACCACGTCTGTGGAGAGTCGGGAGGAAGCGTTCCATGTCCCCATCACCATGACCACTGCCATCAACCCTAAAGATCTCAGCCACTGCACCAGGGACAGGCGGAGACACAGCCCACACAACACGCACTGACACAATGAGAAAGCTAAGAGCTCTTCAAACACAGCAAGAGGAGAACGCAATCATATTCACCAGTGACACACATTCTTCCATAGAAAGCAGACCACTGCAGAACATTACTGCATCATAACACCAGTCAAGCTACTAAGTAACAACGTCATTCATTGTTTCAGGAAAGAGTCCATGTCAATTGTGGTTGGTAGTTCACATTTCCAACTATTTCATCATTTTATCTTTAAGCCTTCTTCTATTTACGGCAGTGTAAATTGTTTTCTGACATTTAAAAAATACCCACGTGGTATATAATATCAGTAATACACTTAGGCCTATATATCTGCTACAGTGACCTTAGTGCTAAAAAAAATTTCAAAATTAGAGAAATCCACAGAACATTTCCCCCCTCCACATAGTCAAACCCCAACAGCATTTACCATTCTCAACCTTGCCATCAACACTGGGATAAGCAAGACTAGGCCTGATTGGGAGACACACCAGCTGGAAAACCTGCAGTAAGACACTTCTGCTACCTCATCTTTCTCACCTACATGGTGTTGCCTTTCATAGAAATGTTGTAAAGAAAAAATAAAACAATGGAAAATAATATGGTGAAAATATAAAATGCCTTGGTAATACATAAAGACTACAATACAGGCAAAGTAGTAACACCCTCAATCCTTATACTCCAACCATTATTTGGCCAAATGTTTGCAAACAAGAAAGGAGGGCAGTAATAAGAATTATGAAAAGCAGGTAAAAAAAGCAAAGCCAACCCGTACATATGCACTTTTACCCATTTCCCTCCCTGATTAAGGCACTGGCTTAACACCTGTCCTGCTGTTTTTCCCCCTCCATAGGACCAGATATTCCAGATATCCCCAACTGAGTCACCCAGGACCTAAAATCACGTGAAAGACCTAACAGACGAGCAGATTTCCAGTGACTCTGCAGTACTGCTCCCAAACTACCTAGAAGTCATGGGGAGGAGATGTGATGTTTACCACTATCCATACTTTGGCTAGCACAAAACCTCTCCTCAGGCTGTGGCCAGCAGCAGATCAGAACAGCTTTGAGGACAAGACAGTATGGGGTAGGGAATGTTCCCTGGATCGTCAGGAGATTGTAGCTCTCCAAGTTGTCCCACAATGAGGCAGAGTCTAGGTACGAGTGTGGGAGTGGAGACCACTGGCAACATTTCCTTTCTTCCAATGCCCACTTACCGAGAAAAACTGACTCTGTCACTACTGCTTAAAAAGAAACACCAGAATTCACTTGCAAATGTGTATTTATGCTCATTTAGTAGACAGCAATGCATTTTCTATAGATGGGGGAAAGTTTCTCCATAAAATCACAAGTATCACTTTGTTCACACATATCATCTCAGGAATATTCGATGCTCAGAGTCTGTGCGCAGTCGAGTGGTAAAGTGCCACGTAGCATGAGCAAGGCCCTGGGTACAAGCTCCAGTGGGAGAGAAAGGGGCAACACGGATATTTGGGGCTCCGTAATAAGTCGGTGTTAACATTTCGGCTTTCTATTAAATAAGAAATTTTGGCTGTGATACAAAGGGCAGCTTTGCAAATATTTTACAGTAGCTTTTTGACTAATGCAAGTCCTGTCATGGGATGATGATTTCAAGGTGTGGGGCTCCTCTCCAGGGGACAAGCAGAGCCGGGGTCTTTGCACGCCACCAGCTGGTGAGGTCACCCAGCACATATCTCCTGTGCCGAGCGCTCACCAAACCGTGACACCGCTTGTTTAATCAAACCCCCGCTCCCAAGCACGAGCTTGGTCTGCTTTGCCTTCTCCCAGGTGGGCACACAGGAAAGGGAAATCTGCAGACTTCACCCAAAGGACCACTTCATACACAAAGACAATTTTAATATATGTGTCCTACTGAACCTCTCTTTATCTGGCTTATATACTATGACTGTTTGTGAATCAAAATAACATAGATAGTAATATATAATAATTTTATAGCAAAAGGGACTGTCCTGAAGAATACCATGCCAACTTTCCATTTCCTATAATTACAAAAGTAACACAGGGCATGGCACTTGGATTCTGAAACACTCCCAGTAAACACTTGGTAATCAAACACATCAGTACTTCTGCAAAGAGGCATCTATAAATAGCTCATCTATACAAGGTAAATATAAATAACTTCATTCAATACAGATGCCATGTCATGAGTTTTACCTCCAAACATCTTTGATAATTAGAGCTTTCTAAATATTAAAATTGAGGATAAGGTATTATTGAACTCTTTTAGTGATAATAATTTCACACAGACTACCTAAAAGGATTGGTTTTTACTTGTGTTACCTTGATGTATCTTTAAAGGATCTACAGTGAAAATTCAGATGAATGGATAAAGAAAATGTGTTTACACATAATGGAGTACTACTCTGCCATAAAGAAGGATAAACCTTAGTCATCTGTAGGAAAATGGATGCACCTTGAGGCCATAATGTTAAGTGAAATAAATCAGACACACAAGCTTCAATATCGCATGGTTTCTCTTACATGAGAAACCCAAATCATGATTAAAGAGCAAAGTAAAAGACAGACAACAGGACGTAGGAAGATGGGTCTTTCTCAAATGGGAAGGGGACCACAGAATGGAGGGGTGGTGGAGGGAGGGAGGAAAAAGGGATTAAGATGGGTCATGGATATGCACCAACTGCACACAGCAGATGCAAAACAAACATGCACTGCAAACATGGGCAAATAAACAGCTGAAAGAAAAAAAGGAGGTACACACAGAGGTGGTTTTAGGAATACCTGGTATAAATGACAATTGTAATTCAGTGATTGCGGATAATTGTATCATTTCCTTCTGAAAGCACATTTACTTTGGGAAAATAGCAATGGGTAATAAAAGGGAAATAACCCAATAGGCAATATTCATATAATAAAAGGAGATATTCCTGAAAATTCACCAAACCTCACAGAAAATTGAGTTGAATATAAATTTGTAAAACTAATACTCAAAATTTATGTAGAGAGATAGGAATATTCCTTTTACCAAGAAAGCATGTTTACCATAACCCTGAAGGAAATACTAGCTTTCAGGCTAAACTCTCCAAAATCTAGTAATACACTCACTAAATATGTAAGCCAGGATTGCTACTATAAAAATAGTATTAATAAGTGCTGGAGAGGTAATAGAGAAAAAGAAGAATTACACACTGTGGGTGGGAATGTAAATTAGAACAGCCACTATGGAAAACAATATGAAGGTTTCCCAAAATACTAAAGATAGAACCATCATATGACCTAACTATATCACTCCTGGGTATTTATCTGAAGGACAGGAAGTTAGTATAAAGAGAGACACCTGCACACCCATGTTTACTATGGCACTATGCTCGAACTTGACTTCTAGTCAAGATAGGGAGCCAGCCTCGGTGCCCAATAGATGAATGGATGAAGGAAATACGATCTATATGGAATGGAATATTACACAACAATAAAGGATGGAATCATGTCATTTGAAATGATGGACCTGGAGAACATTGTGTTAAACAAAATAAGCCAGGCATAGACAAGCATCACATATTATCTCTCATATGTGGAAACAAAAAACAAACAATGAAAAGGATGACCTGAAAGTGGAAGAGGTCCTATGAGGGCAGGGAAAAGGGACTGGGAGAGAGAGAGGAAGAAGGGGGAAAGAGAGGGTAAAAGGGAGGCTGGACATGATCAAAGCACTATGTATGCATGTAAGGAAGTGTCCACTGAATCCCACAAATTTGTATAATTACTGTGTTAACAGTACTTTTTTCTAATTAAAAGGACTCTTTAATGAACAGAATCTACCGTCATCATGGTAGGCAGACAGGTAAATACTGCGTATTTCTGAATCACCAGTCTTACTTACCTCCTCCCTCCAAGTTTAACAACTCAACTTTAAAAGATTTTTCCAGTTCAGGGATAGAATTATCAGTGATGTTGACAAAAACATATTTATATCTTTCTCCTGGTTGAAACTCTAATGTGCCAGCAACACTCTGAAATACAAATGAAAGGTTTATTCATTAGATTATAATTATTCAGTATCTGAAATTGCAAAATGAGAATGTTTGTGATCTACCAAATTGTTATAAATACTGAAACAGAAGAACTTAAGTAAAATATTGTACAAAATTAAAACCACTTCAGTGGATATGAATAGTGCTCACTATTCTAGTTACACAGCCTTAAACTAAATAAAGGAGATAGATGGATTTGAACTTTATTTGCCTATTCATCAGAACAGTAGTCAAGGCAAAAGAAAAATCTTAATAAGTGACAACCACAAATGCCTGAAGAGCTATTTCAGTACAATACACGGAATTCTCCAACCAACCACATTTAGGGCTATTAAAATTATATAATGGAGAAGTTTGTTTTGTTTTTTGTTTTGGTACAGGGGATTGAACTCGGGACCTTGAGCTTGCAAGGCAGGCACCGGAACCGCTGAGCTAAATCTCCAGCCCCAATATAATTGAGACATTTAAATACTCAGGGCATAATAATGATGGCATTTTCATTCTGAGGGTCTAAGCAATAACACCTATCATTCCATTTGGCAGTAATCTTTCCTTTATTATACTTGAGGTTAGAATTCATAATATAGATCTCCCTTCAGAAAAGTTCACATACTTAAGAAAAACAAAGAGTTACTCCAAATCAGTCTGAAGGTTCCTTTTCCTCCACTATTTCATATAAGCATTTTCCTCTGAAGGTATG
This sequence comes from Heterocephalus glaber, assembly GCF_053883595.1. Classification (NCBI taxonomy): domain Eukaryota; kingdom Metazoa; phylum Chordata; class Mammalia; order Rodentia; family Bathyergidae; genus Heterocephalus; species Heterocephalus glaber. The sequence continues at coordinate 7,784 of NW_028258215.1, read as the reverse complement.
AGAATGCTTTCAAGTTGTTTAAAATTTTCTAGTGTCAAGTTTGGGTGAGCTGCTCTACTTCACCTCATGGAGCTACTAATGATTCCAAATCTAAGTGGAGGAACCCAAGTGCCAATTCACTTTCCCTCATTTATTCGCCTTTTCAGTGGTGTCAAACATGTTGTATGTGCAGGGAAACATTTTTGATGCTTGCAATACAAAAGCAGCCAAGACAAAATTTTGACTCTGTGAAGAACATTCCAGAAAAAAATGTTAACCATTGATTAAAATGATTGAAATAATTTTTATAAAAGGTACACAGCTCAGTGAGAAGTAATTAACTTTACCCAGATTTTAGTAGCCAATGGAGTAATCCTACAAGTTTTAACAACAGAAGTGACATTTAACTTTCACAGGAAACTTTCTTATTTGAACTCAGCCATCTTGTACACAATTGCTATCTGTTCTTCTGGAACATGTTCTTTGGTATTCCATGGTATCATACACTCTCACTTTTTCTTTCTACCATGCTACCTCATCCTTTTCACTATGCATTGCCAATTTTAACACTTTCCTTCCAATCTCTAAAAACTGCTCATCAGATTCTTTCTAGACACTGTATCCACCACCTTGTAGGGACAGGGGTCTGCAGACAAGAAAATAAAATAGGGGCCTCCTTAGGTCTTTTAGCTAATCCTAACCAGAAGGAGTTAAAAACAAATTTTACTAGAGAAGCTCCCCTGGGAAACAAGTCAAGGATGGGGGGTGGGGCGGGGAGGGAGACAGGGAGGGGGAGGGGAAGAGAAAGGAGATAAAGAAAGGTACCAACAGATCAGAAAAACAGCTGACAGGCAGGACACAGAGAGAAAGCCAAGAGCACAAACAATCAGCTGCACCTCCCAATAAAACACAGGGGAAGCCAGGAGGCAGTGTGTACACACACTATGCACTAATACACACTTATACACGTGTGTACTCACCCTAGAGTCACTTTTTTGTTCACTCTGGGGTCATTATAGAGTACAACAGATACCATCCACCCCTTACTAACTCTGAGCTAACCATGAATAAGAATAAGGCACTACCTTGCCAATCAGCACCCACTGCAAAGACAAGGCCTTAAAAGGTAGGCCAAGCAAACAGTCGGGAAGAAGCTGCACATAGACCACCAGAAGAAATGACACTAGGCAGAGGTGCCCGGAACCCAGTCCAGTTCCAGCGAGTTCCAGCTGGAGGGGAAGGGCCGTTCAACCCCCTATAAAAGTAGCTGGGAACAAAGGGCCCTGGGTCCCCCATCTTTCCAGACCCCCTGCCCTGATTCCTTGTCAGGGCAGCTATCTCTCTGTCTTCTGCTTTCCACTTTTCATCTTTCCATGTAGAGAGTCTCCCTTCGTTAAACTTCGTCCTTCTAACTTTTGGCTGGGGCTGAGTTTACCGGCCCGGGGGTCTGCCTGGACGGCCGATCAGCGGTGCTTGTCCCCTCGGTGTGGCATCTTTGGTTCCCTGAGCAGGAGCTGGGAGCCTTTCATACTATGCGTGTGTTCTCACCTCAAATTTGCATCTCCAGCCTCTGATAGACTTAAATCTTAATACTTATTTGAAATTTTACCTATAAGTTCCACCACAATGTCAAATTTATGATCTTTCCTTACAAACTATATCTTATCAAATCCTTCCCACATAGTTAACTTGTGGATCAGTGAGGTGCCAGGCCCTGGGGACACATTCTAGTAGCCCTTTTCTGCCTTATCCTTCACACCAAATAACCCTCAAATCCCGCCGTCTAATTCAAAAATATTTGAGCCCACAGAGCCCTTTTCACCTCCACTGTCACCAGCCTGGCTCAAGACACCACCACGTCTTGCCTTGCACCACTGTCTGTCTGCTTACTTGTCTTTGCGTATCAGATTCGAATCTGTTCTCACAATTCAGCCTCGTGACCTTTTGTGAATACGCAACCCCTTTCAATCACTTCTCCTTGTTAAAAGATCCAAACGTGCAGCAAGATCTCTAAGGCCTTGAGTGATCCAGTCCACGCAGAGCTTCTCTCTTGCCACACTTTGCTTTCCACACTGTGGAAACCCTCGCCACCTGCAGGCCTCCTACAGCCGGTGCCCTTCCTTCACTGACTCCTCTCCAGCCATTTACCAGTCTCAAGCAGTTCTCTTCCCCCCTTTATGCACTGTTCCCCTCCTTCCACTTCAGAGCTCAGCCTGAAGCCAGGAAGCTTTCCCTGAGTACCCAGCCTAGGGCTCCAACACCCACCTCTCTCAGATCACAGGCCCTGAGCACTCCCCACCCCAAAGTCTCACTGAGTAACTAACTAGCTATTCAATGTCATCCACCCAGCTGGGATGGAAGCAACCTGAGGCTGCGGATCACTGAGAACTTCTATGAGAATAAGGTTAAGAACAGTGACATCTGCAATTCAATTACTTCCGCTTCTTTACACACTCCTCCTCACTCCTCTCCTTCTTCCCCTTAACACATTCTCACATATGGCACCTAAGAAATCTTGCTTTTATGCTAATGCAGGCAAGGAGAGGTGAAGCATCAAAGGAAGGCTGATGGCAAAAGCCATCAGGCTGTCAGAGATAAGCAAAGGCATCAGTTCAAGGTGGTGACATACAACAACCAGGATGTGTCAGTACCGGTGAAGGGAGGCCAGGAGGATCTTCTGTTTTGTTTTACTTAGTAAAGAAAATGATAATACAACTGGAAGCTTGAGATACTTGGTTTAATTAGAAATTGAAGATTATCAATGGGAAGACTAAAGTATTGCTTTAAGAGAATACAGAGAACACAACATTAAACCAAACTGATGTCTTATGGAATATGTTATATATCATCTTAAAGAGAATAAATGTCAAGGTCAAAAATATATAACTTGTCTATGAAAAAGGTTGCAAAAGGAGAGATCCAAGACAATTTAGCAAAGACAGTTAAGATTAATTGAATTTGGCCATCCAAGGTTTCTGGGGGTTCAGAGGGAAAGTGAGTATAAATTATTTAATGTTACACTATTGTGTGATTGTGTGGGTCTTTCTAGAAAGAAAGTGAAAAACAGGAAGAATAAAATTAAATTCAAAGAAAAAGATTATTTAGGAAAACAAAAATATTGAAGGATATAAAATTCTTCCTGGGAAGGACTGTCTAGAAAAAATCAGGAGCACTCACAAACAAAGAGTACCAGAGCCAATGAGAAGAGGGAGTGGCCCTTGGTGTTGCTACATTCAGGCATGTATGGAACAGGTCACATTCTGAGGTCCAGGCAAACCCCAGTTCTGTCCAGTTCTAAATCCCCTGCTTTTGGATGCCACATTCAATATCCATGCTACTTATCACTTAAAGAAGAAATAATTGAAATGGGAAAGACATGGATCACCTCTTTGCAATTTTGGCTTTGTCTGATGGATCTAGGTAAAAGAATTTGAGTTAGTTGAGAAACTCAACTTTAAATATAGGCAATCCAAATCTGTAGCATTAATATAAAACCTGTAACAACATAAGAGAAGCCTGTGGCAAGTATAAAGTATAAGAAAAAAGCAAAATGGTAGCCATTTAAGCGTCAGATTTCAATGCAATCAGGCACCTTAATTCACATAAATGTAAAAGCCAAAAAACCATCAGTGCTTATTTTCCCTGAATAGTGGGTCTAGATTCAGTGCGAGACTCTTCCAATCCTCCATAAGAAGCGCTGCACCCACTTTACCAGCTCAAATGCAGCTCCCAAGGGCACAGGGACCCACCTGGTAGTCCTCGGGACTGGACGCTGTCAAGGACATGGTTCTGAATTGCGCAGTCACCCTCCCAAGGAGGCCCTGTGCACGGATGACCAGTAATTTGACTTCTCCATCCTCCTCCTGCATGGTGACGTGCGGCACGCTGCTGGCGGGCAAGCTCATGGCGTCCTCCGGCTGGGGAGGCCGCTCTGTGGAGAACTGCAGCAAGGCTGGGGCACGGGAGACAGGGCACCTTGGGTCACCTACAGGAATCTGCTTGCTTGTGTTTTTTGATACAGGCCCTTGAACTTGGGATCCTCTGGCCTGAGGCTCTGTGCAGGATTCCTTACTCATCTCAAGCAGACTTGCACCAGTTTTCATCACCAGGCTAAAGCCCTGAAGGCTTTCGTGTAAAAAGATTTTAGTAAAGATTTGCTTAACATGCTCTTGATATGGAATATGTGTATACGCTTTCATATTAGAAGTAAAAATGTTGCTGGGGATTTAGCTCAGTGGTTCCGCCACCTGCCCCACTAGCACAAGGACCCGAGTTCAAGCCTTAGTACCAAAAAAAAAAAAAGGAGGAAAAGTAAAAATGTTATTTTCCTTGTCTTTTCTCAAAGAAAGCCTTTTTTTCCCCTAAAGAGGTATCAATTAAAGGAACACTGCATTTTAAAAATATTTATTTTCAAACACTTACTCAGACTTAAGTGGGATCTTTGGAATTAATCCTTTAGAATCAATCCTTATTGTAGAACAGGATTAATGATACCCTAAAGGATCTGCAACACTTTCAAAAAAATTTAACTATAAAAACCAGAATGGAGAGCTTTTCAGATTTCCTATCCATACATTTTTTTAACAGTGTTCTTGCTTTATTCCTTCACAAGAAACATGCTTTTCAATTTAAAAAATCTGAATTTACTCAAGCAGACATCTATGATTTTAGTTCCCCAATTGAGAAAATTATCACTTTCAAGAATAAAGCACAAATTAATGTAAATGACAGGGATCACATCTTTAAGCCCAATAAAATATAAATTACAAAGTACTTCAATTACTTAGATATTAGTACGCCAGCATAAGGTAATTCATTTTAGCTTTTTAGTATACATTTGTGCTACATAATAACATTCATCTTGCCTTGTATGCATAAAGGAATCTTCAAGTGAAGGAATTCTGATAGCCATAAGTGGAAGTACTTTTTTCATTTTAAATAATCCTGCAAAAAACTTGCCAAATTATATATGTTCAGAAATTGATCTTTGTATCTTTTTTCAGAAGCAATCTTCCCCAAAATGGAGGCTTAGAAGTGAGACGGTCTCCATTCTACTTCAATCATTTGCAAAAAGTCCCTTCTTAGGAAGGTCTAAAACCAAGTGCACCGAGGAGAGGGACCCGTCCTCACAACAGGTGGCTTACCGTAGGGATGATCGCTAGCTTTGATGGTGATATCTGTGGTTTCCTTCTCAGGATCTATGCTTGCGCCACTGGTGGGAGTTGAACCCAGTTTCCCATCTCCCGGAACTGTAGAAACCAGGGTCACCCGAAAATATTCATTAAGCTCAGGAATATCATCATCGAGAACATATATATTCAGGACCTATAGATGTAAAAATCCAGAGGCATTATGCTATGAGGCATACAGAAATTACCAGAGGAAAATAAAAAGCTAATTGATTGCGTTTAGTTGAAATTACTATTTAATATGACTTTGCCACACAAATTTACACATTAAAGAATATATATGTGCGTGCACATATACATACATAAAGAGAGAAAAAGTGATCTAAGGAAATTAACTCCTTAAACTATTATGGGTACTGCTATTATGTGAATGTTTGTGTTCTCTAAAAATTCATCTGCTAATACCTAACCTCCAAGGTGACAATATTATCAGCTGGAGCCTTTGAGAGATAATGACATATTAAAGGTGGAGCCCTGGGGAATGGGAATAGCATACTGACAGAGGAGCCCTGGGGGAGCTTGTGTGCCAGTTCCACCCAGGAGAACACAGTGAAAAGATGCCATAGCTATGCAGCAGAGGGTGAGCCTGCACTGGACCCTTAATCTTCAGCATCTTCATCTTGGACTTCCCAGGCTCTATAGCAGGTAGAGGCAGTGCATTCTGTTGTTTATACAGTCCTCAGCCTAAGGTATTTTGTTATGGCAATCTGAACAGACTAAGCCAGGTGCTGAGAAACAAGATTTTCTTGTAAAACAAATTAATATAATTTATAATATCATATATTGTAGGGAACAGGGAAAGGGGACGTTACTAGAACTTCTGCAGTGAGTCCTAGTCTCCTGCGAGCCACAGCAGCACAAGGCGAATTAATTTATTATGCAGGAAAGGTAGAAAAATGAGCCTTTGAGAAGAAGCTGAGCTTTGGGCCTGATCAGTGCTGCTCTCGGCCACAAAGAAGAAACCCCCATCAGGAGAAGTAACAAATGACTTGCAGAGAGTTTTAGTACATCCAGATAAACAGAGTGTAACAATCCAAGAACAATGAGGAACTGAGTAGGTGAAGATTTTGTTCCTCCCAGGATGTCTTCAGCTGGTGTAATCTTGTCCTGGAGCATCACAGCATCACCGGATCATTGAGGTCTCAGTTGTGACCGGGGGCCAAAATGGAATTATGTCTCAAAATGCCATAGCTGGCCCGTAGGCAGGAGAACTAGGCCTAATCAAATGGTTTTTCCCTAAAATTATGTAGCATTGCTCTCAACAATATATGACATATTGATATCCTATATGAGTATCATGTATATTCTGTGTACCAAAGATACCAGTATTACTGACCTCGGGATAGAGAGCTCCCAATTAAGGAATTGCACATTCAGGTGGTAAGAAAAAAGCAACATATGTGTGTCCATTGCCTCTTTAAGAAAAATATGACTTACTAACAATATTAGAGAAAGTGGATTCTATAATGGGCTTTAGAAGTCTGGCTGAAGCAATTAGTCCAAAAAGTTATGAAAAGAAGTAGACATGACTCACAGCAATGCTTTATAAAATTTAAAGTGAAAAAACAATTTCTCTTTCCTTTATTAATCAAACACGTGTGTCACACACAGTGTCCAGGAGTTAGACATGGCCCCAGTCCCTGAGACGCTTACAATTTATGTAGAAGACATATATACAGGCAAATATTCAAAAAATTAATGTTAAAATGTCATAAGAAAGTTGTGTACAAAGTACATCAAGGAAGAAACAACTTTCTCTACTTGGCAAAGGTTTTAGAATAGACATGTTTGGAATAAGTCCTAAGGGGTTCTGTTTTTGTTTTTGTTTTTGGTACCAGGGATCAAACTCGGGAACTTGTGCTTTCAAGGCTGGTGGTGGAACCACTGAGCTAAATCCCCGGCCTGCTAAGGGATCTATTACAGGTGTACATAATAATGGGGAATGGTACTCCGAGCAAAACACAAGATAGGCCAAAGGCAGAAGTACATGAAGGAATATGGCATGGAGGGAACTGTAATCAGGCCACAAAGGCTGGAGCAGAGGAAAGTGCAAGGGAATAATCAGGAGTCAGGTTACAGGGATCTTTTATGTTCTCATAAAGAATTAGGACTTCATTCCACAGAAAGTGGGGAGGGACAACCTGAAGAATCACAAGCAGGAGACAGACAAAATGAGAACTGTTTTAGGGTACCATGGCAGAATGCAAACAGAGGGGACAGAGCAAGAAAGCATGCAAGAGGATCACTCACTACATCTGATGGAATTCTGAGCCAACAACCAAAGAGATAAGGGAAAATGAATGGATTTGAGATCCAAGCGGAGGTAGAAGATGAAGGCGAGTGAGGGGTGGGCGGAAAGAAGGGTGACTTCCTGATTCTTCCCAGAAAGAAGAGTAGCAACTGGAAACAAACTAAACCTACACACAGTCTCCAAAATACTGACCACTGGACCTCAGCCCGAAGACTTACTCTTAAAAAATGTTCCTAGAGATTTTGACTTTGTAGATCTGATGAAGAATATGAATTTTATTTGTAACGTTCATTTTAGTCCTATTTATGATTTTAAGTACTATATAGGCATGACCAATGTGCTCAAAAAAGAAGTATTAAAAGCAC